>NW_028277125.1:42884621-43036136 GCF_059951505.1 Python bivittatus | reverse complement strand
ATGAAGTACATGTTCAACTGTTACATGTTTAAACTTCCTAAAGGTGGTAAGATTTGTGTTCCCCATTATAAATACTGTTGTGCAACACACTGAGATGTTAGCCTAGCATACTACTGCCATGAGTTAAAATTCCTTCAGTGGTGAGGAATCATGAGAAAACCCTATTTTGTAGTTCCGTAAAAGAGCTCTCTGTGAGAAGACAAAAATGTGGAAGTGTAATAAAAATATTTTTTCCTAACACTATAGCATTGCCTTAAAGCATCATATTTTTAATTTTGCTTTTGTACATTTACATTCAGATAAACTCTGGTAACACATTTTGAGACTAACAATTTTATTTAAGGGATAAGCTTTCATAAGTTGTAGTTCATGAAAGCTTATGTCTTAAATAAAATTGATAATTTCAAAAGGTGCTACCAGATTCTGTCTGAGTTTTGGTTACCATAGTCTAACACAGCTCTCATCTTTCGATATTCAGGTAAAATTACTAAAATTTGAAAAATGAGGATCTGGAACATAGAGTATCTAAGGTCTTGGTGCTAGGAAAAAAATGCAAATTTTGTGGATCAGTTCCCCAGTTACAGAAAGTTTAGAAGAAGACTTGGTTACGGGTCGTTAGTTCTGGTTCTATTTCTGGCATTCAGAATTAATTTTCTACAACCCGTAATCATATAGTTTGGATTCAAGTTGAAATGATCTTTCCTACATTATCACAGGATTCCAGAAACTTAGCTCAATCATTTTAGTTAACTTTCTTAGACATATCCTCTCCCTCCCGCTTTACAGGGTAATGCAAGTTTTTCTTTTTTAGCCACTTTTTAACATTTTCTGCCAACTGCAGGTAGAATCGTAAAAAATGTCATATCCTATAATCTCTTGAGAGAATCCTTATCAAGAAAGGCAATAGGTTTACTACGCCAAATAGCATTTTCCTTAACCCCAAATCCACCCAACCCTGAATCAACATATATTACATTTTTTCTTTTCAAATATGGAGCAGCCCCCATGAGAGAGAGAGAGAGAGAGAGAGAGAGAGAGAGAGAGAGAGAGAACAATAATAATGTTCTAGATTATAAACTTATGGTTTTTAGTTCCTCTTTGTTTCTAATTGGCTGTGTTTTACTACCTCTTTCTATATAGCTGCATAAGAGTGGTTTAAATTTGCAGAGGAAGTCACCACTTGTTCTTTCTAGAAGCAAAGCTTTGGGGAAGTTGCCAAGCTTACTTAAGATAAAGAGTATACTTTACATAAAAAATACAGAGCAGCTCTGGTCTCTATAGAGCAGGTCACAACCATATCATACTTTTCTTAGATATTTTACCCTAAGCAGCATTTCAAAATACTAATTAAAGGATTGGGGGTGGAACAAAATGGTCTCCTGGAATCCTTTAAAACTTGGTTATTTCTTTAAATATGAGATTATGGCATACAAACTTTGTATGTTTGAGAAAGCAACCATATGGTAGAAAGATAGAAAGGTAGATAGCTTAAGCTGAGGAAGCATCTTCAGAATGTAGTTTGTACTCCTTATAATCCGTAAAACTTCTATCGGAAAGTTTAATAACAGGCATAGCTCCTGCTATCCTCATCCTCCCTCTCTTTCTCACTCTCTCTCTTGTTGCATATGAAGACAAATTATGAGATATCTAGTGGTGCCATTCCAAAGGAAACTAACCCAGAGAAAATGCTGAATTCCTGGAAATGCCCACTGTTCATATGAATGGGGTTATGTAACAGAGCATAAAGGGGCTTTATATGTTGAAGTGGCAAGGAACATATTTACAAAACCTCAGATGTATCAATGATATCTATATGATTGAAAGCTGACTTTGAGCTTGTAAATTCATGGTATCCATTATGAGACCCTCAACTGTTCTCCCCCAACTGATTTGTATAATTTATTAAGGTAGCACATTTCTACCATAGTTTTAGGATGCACAGCCTTGCAAGGTGGACTATAGGGGGAAAAAAACAGCCATAAAATTTTAGAACACAACAATATTGAATAATACTATTTCAACATCAAACCAGCAGCAGTTAAAATCTCCCAGCGTTGCAAATTAATTATCCATGGACCATGCTAAAAGTATAAAAATACTTTATAATTAAAAGCCCAATGTACTGTAGTTAGTATTTTTTCCAACAAATTAAGTAAAATTGATTGTACTAAATCTTTAAATATTATTTTATAAAACAGAGGTTGCTCTTCAGGAAGGGAGGGCCAAAGCTGTGGGGCTATTAATCTCCTAATAATCTACTGGAAATTCTAAAAGCGAATCCTTTAAGTAATTCATATAGCACAGACCTTCAGATATCTCATACTCAAACTATTTCAGATTTTAAAGATCAAGAACAACTCCTTAAATTGCTCTAGAAGTAAAAATAGATAGCTATATAGCTGATAACGCCCTGGTGTTATATAATCTATTCAGTGTACTTAGATCCCAGTGAACATGCCAGCTACTGCATCATGCACGAAATGCAGTTTCTATGCCATTTTCAAGAGCAGACCCACATGAAGCACATTACAGTAGTCCAGCTTCACTGTAATTAAAGCATGTATTATTAAAATTATCTCCAAATTCTCTAAAATCTGCTGAAGCCTAAGTTGATAAAGACATTAGCCATTCTAACCTAAGAGAGTTAAAAGCACTTCAGCGTTTAGTGAGACTCCTTCCTCCACAGAATTCTTTCACAAAATGTGTGGTTGCTCGTCTAGCCAGGATATCGCTGAAATTTTAAGGCAGGAACTACCTCACTTGGGATATGCTGCCACAGCTGACTTTGTGCAAAATATATTCTAAGACCAGAATTTGAAATGTTCTCTTCAAATTTTGAAAAACCTGATCACAATCCATTTTTGGATTGTACCCCAGTCAGAAATGGAGTTAGCAAATTTTATATACTATTTATAAAGGATATCTTAAAATATAAATATAAAAAGGGAACTATGAGGAGGTTCAAAATATAATTCATGTCTGGATAAAGAATGAAACCCGGAAACAGGAAAGAAAAAGTTAATAAATTGCCTTTCAGGTTTCTTTCTCTGGGGCAGCATAACTTACAAGGAGTTGTTTCCTGTTCTCAGCTACAGACAATATGATAGCACAAAAGGCTGACCATGACAAAATTCCATCAGCAAAATTAGCATCAAGCAACAATTGCTGTCTTGGCATCTTCAGTAGGATGTGTGTAATTTTGGTGAAGGCAGGGGCAAGGGCCATACTTTCCCTTTAAGTGGTATGTTAGGTCTATACTCTAAAATGTATATGGGGCCATGGCAAAGAAGTGGAACTGGGGCCAGTACTAAATTGAATGGAATTAATTTCACGTACATTGAATTAACATTATGTGAAACTAACTGTAATGAATAGGAATATCCCCCACAGATTTATTAATTTGTCATTTCTGTCACATTAAAAAATAGTGTCATCGTTTGGATTTTTAAAAATATTTGTGTATTCTTTCTTTAAATTCGCAATAAAATAAATGGGGGGGGGGAACCCCTTCCAAATGTTTATATCATCTCCTTTCAGTCAGAGGATAATAACTAAAAATGACAAATACCTCAGCTACCTCCCTTGTCATGATGCTAAATCCTACATTCAGAATTACAGAGGAAATAAAATGTCCATGCTTTATTACTTTGCATTGGCTTATGGAAACATTTTGTTGTTTGATACATATGTGTGTACACACGCACACACACCTTAAACAATACAAGACCTCACCTTGTGGTCACCCCCACCCACCCTGCACGGACCCTTATGGTGCACTTTCCTGCTCCGCTTTCAAAGTATTGTTTTCATACTTCTCTTGGCTCACATTCCGCTTTCCAGTTTGCCTGCTGCACTTTTCTTTCTTCTAGGCTAGCTCCTGCCCTTCAATGGGCTATTCCATAGAGGCCACTACACCACATTTTTCTGTTTTTCCTGAAAAACACATGATACAGATTCTATTATAGCAGATCCCTATGTATCTGTATTTGCACCTATATTTACCCCATAATTAATTAATTATAATTGTAAAAATAATTACGGGTATGAGTCTATGGAATTTAAAAAGGGAATTTCTGATTAAGCACGAATAGGATAGTACTAAAAGTAACCTTGCCTCAACAAGGAGTGATATGATTCTTTCATCCAGAATAGATAAATATCATGTTCAAAATTTGAATCTTTATGGCCAGTTTTTATTGCTGAATATTCCTGAGAAAAGATAGCTGCTCTGAACATGACATTTATTGTACTCTTCCCCAAGGTAGCCTGATTTTGGTTTCTTGCAGCACTATTTTTAAATGTGTAACAGAAGCTCTTTAAAAGGAGAAGTAAACTCATATGATTCTTGAATGGTGTAATTTCCATCTTTCTCAATCCTTTATCTAGTTTTCATGGCTATGCTCTTTCATGTTTTTCAGAGGTTTAAACAGGAGTGAAGTGGGTTGGATGAAAACGTTTCTTTATCAATTCAGTTTCTAGACTGAAAAGCATTATTCTTTAATTATTATATTTTTCCTGCCATGTCCTCCCTATAATTTCCAAAGTTCATTTCTAGTTTTACCTGTTCTTTTTATCCAGAGGTTCAGACATGTAGCAAAAATGCATATTTTTTAGCATTCAGTTTCTGAATAAAAAGCTCCACTCATTCACACGCCGACGTATACCTTCCCAACTCAAAGTCTAGCTAGCCAGCTTAGGTCTGAGTTCAAAAAAAATAAAGGCAGGATGCCAACATGGAATACTTGTTGTATGTGGTGCTCCCAAGGTCTGAGATACTGATATTTGTTTATACTTTCCAGCAATGCTTGACTAGTCCATCAAAGTTTGGCCCATGCAACCTTAACACTTTTCTCACATTTCCTGGATTTTTTCCACCACAGTGCCATTGCCTTATCCAGTTCACATGGGAACTATCTGTTGTTTTGGAAACCATCTTTTGTTGTGTCTTATTTAAACTCTTCATTCTGGTACTTTCCCACATACTGTGTAATCAGAAGTCTTCCTGAGCAAACCTTTTTGCCTTTTTGTACTGCTCTGAATGTAATCTTTTTGTACTCATAAGCTCCTTCTTTGATATATGTCCACTCACATAACACATGGCATAAAACTACACACTAACATGGTACTATGGCAGTATATAATTTGGTATTATATGCTAGTGCAATATACTGGTATTAATATACTGATATATGGTTCACAAATTAATGATTAATAATATATGAATAACATATTCTGATATTAAGGTAGCCTAAACTGGTTTCATCCTTTGGTATCCCAGTAAAATATAGTTCATTCTTGAACAATTTCTTATACAGAAAACCAGAAATCAAAATATGTCCTGCATTTGCAGATAATGTTAGAGAACATTACTTGCTAGTTTCACTACAGCATCTCATTGGTGAGTTTTAAAAAAAGTATAGGGGTTAGTTTCTTGAATAATAGAAATCAGTTGAGCAAATTGTTAAAAACCAATCAAAACAGAAACACATACTTTTTTCTTCCCCAATACCATGTCCCTTCTTTGGGTCTGGCCTTTATTCTTCTCAGAAATGTAACTGCCTAGCCAGTTATCTCCCATTTTGTAAATTTATATTTACCCATTTTCATTTTCAGAAATATTTATATTCCCCACCCCCCATGTTATTTTTCTGCCTTCCTTTGCCTGCAGCCCAATTGGATGCATATTCAATCAAAAGTCAATTCACTATGTTTAGGGAGACTTACTTGGGATAAATCAACAGAAATATAATGTCAAGATCATGGGAAGTGATAATTCTACTCTATGCTGTATTGGTCACTCCGCACCAGGAATACTGTGTCCAGTTTTGGTTCCATAATACAAGAAAGGTATGAGGAACTGAAAAGAGTGCAGAGAACAACAAAGATGGCGAAGGGCCTGGGAGCTAAATTCTATGAAGAGTTAAAGGAACTGGTATGTTGAGCCTAAAAAAGAGAAGACTAAGGAAGACATGATAGCAGTCCTCCCATACTTGAAGTGTTGTCACAGGGAAGAGAATATGGATTTATTTTTTACAGTCCATGAGGATAGAATAGTAGCCAATGGGTGGGACTTTACTGTGAAAGATCCAAACTTGAAATAAGGAGGAATTTCATGACTGTGAGAGCTATTAAGCAGTGAAACAACTTGCCTCCAAGAGCTGTGAGTGCTCCATCACTGCAGGTTTCAAATAAAGGTTAGACATCATTTGTCTGGAGTGGTCTGAAGATTCCTGCCCTGGGCAGCGGGTTGGATTACAAGACCACGAAGGTCCCATTCAACTTTATGTTTCTGTGGTCTATGCCTAGAAGATAGAAAATGCTTCCCTTTGAGACTGTTGTTCTTATGCAAAATTTTATGAGATTCCTGCTGTCTTCCATTTGTAACACACCCTTGTTTTCCTTTCACTTCTTCATATCTTACAAAAAGAATGTTTCAAGATGGATAGCTCCTAGCATGAATAATCAAAGGACATCATGACAGCTCTTCCATTCTTTTACCTTTAACACACTTTCTCTGCAAAAAATGTAAAAGAGTTATAAATTGTGACAATAACAATTTGGGAATGAAGCACAATGATCTTCATTTAAGGAGAGATGGAGAGCTGTATAATGCCTCTAGCTGCTAATTATATGAAACCCTTATAACACCTTAATTAAGCATCACTTAATTATGACATAAGAATGGATAGGACTGCAACCTAAAAAATCCTGATTAAAATCAATCACACTATATAGGGATCTATAGCACATGGCATAATCATGTTTATTATTTATCATAACTAATTTCTTGCATACAAGCATTTCTGAAATGAAGTGACTATCAGAACTTTGGAATTATCTCCCCCTTCTGTAGAGACAGATTCTATAGCACAGAGAAGACATAGTTATGTGCACCAAAATGTGACTGGGCTTAGGGTTACCAGATGTCTGGCAAAAGGAGGATATATCTGGACAATATTTGATTTTAAGGCTATGCCTTAAATGACAAATGTCTTCCATCCAGCAGTCATAGCCTTAAAATCAAATATTGCCCAGCTTTTTGAGTATCTTGTTTTTTTTAAATGGACTGTTTTCACAACAGTAGTCATTCAAAATTTTGTATATTGTGACCTTGAAAATAGCTTTTCTTTTCCTCATCCATTGACAGACTTAACAAACTAGATTTATATTATTTAATTTTCTCCTAATTCCAGCAATTGGCTTCAATCGATCCCCTTCAAATCTATGGTCACTATAGTCAGTAGATTGCATGACTCATCCTATGTTTCTATGATGAAATTTGAAAAGTGTGTTGTCATCAGTTCTATATTATTGCTAGCATATGTTCTCGAAAATAAAGATTTGTTGGAAAAATATTATGATTGAAAAACCAGTCTTTCTGATGCTAGAAAAAGTAGTTTCAGATACATGTAGGCCTAAGTACATTTTTTGCATTTTTTTGCTGTCACAGATGCCAAGAAAGTTAAAACAGTTTGTGTGTCCTCCTTCTCTCCCCATTTGTCCTTCTTTCCAATTGTCCGTTTTCCTTTGCCAGTTCAGATATCTGGTAACCCTAGCTGGACTTGAAATTTAAGCAGGGCTGGGTGTACTTGGTACTTGAATGGAAGAGCAGCTGGAAACACAGGGCTGTAGGATAGATTGGGAAGTTAAAGAAACATTCTGGAAGAAGGCAATGGGAAGCCACTGCCATGCTATTGCCTGAAAACTGCATGACTGTATCCCTATATCCTCAGAGTCAAGCTCAGTTGGAGGGATAATAAAGCATAATAAATGCTACAAACATAACTCTTGGAGGAAGTGAGCTGCAGCTCACTAAAGCTTATGCCTTTTAATAAAATTGGTTATTCAGAAAAGGTGCAACCAACCTAATTCCAATTCCCCTACTCTGCGGGTGAGAAGCATTTGTAAATATTTTATGTTTCTCTTCCAATGTTTATACAGCTTGCATTGCAGGCTGATGAAGGGTTGGCAGATGACAATGTCCTGCGACACTGTTGTAAAATAGTCCCATATAAAAACTGCTGGTCAGAGATGGGGCAGAAGTTGGTTTATACTTCAAGCAGTAAAAACCATAACCTGAAAATAGCAATTACAATACTTAAATAACTGAAAAAATTAAAGCCCTTGACTGGGTTCAGATTCAAAGCTATTGAATCTCTCATTACTGCATGCGGGTATGTTGCATTTGAGAATTTTCAAACATCCTGCAACCACAAATAAAGTCCATGTTGGAAAGAGCCCAATCAAAAGAGAGGCTCTTTTAAGGATATTACTTTTATTGCTCAAAATACAAACCAAACTCCATCCCATCTCTGACCGGCCGCTTCTTTACAGGACTGGTTTACGACAATGTCTTTGTTACCATTTTGTCTTTTTCAGGATACCTGTTACGCTACCCAACCACAATTCCCATAAAAGCTGCACGGCGTCGAAAACATAAAGAACTTTTTCCATCTCTATCGTGGACTCTATAATTTTCTAGTTCTATGGGTTTTACGAAAGCATATTAAGTGGATGACGTCATCTCTCGTCTTCTTAGCGCAACGTCATATCCTTGCGACTCCAGTCTCTAAGCAACGCAGAGATGCGTCTATTATGGCAGCGAGGAGGCTCTTATTCTCATTCCTGCTCTTGCTGTCGGAGTTGTGGTGGGAGTCCGAGACTGACAATGTCACTCTAAAAGCAGAAAACTTCTCCACGGAGGAAACGCCCCTCACCGGGACGCCTCCCAGCGGAACTTCCGACGTGCAAACAGAAGAGGGTCTTGGACCCCGTGTTGGTGAGCGGGGGAGAGTCTGGGCTATGACTCAGAGGCGTACACTCCTCTTCCCCTTCAAGCGAATCATCCCCTTTATCATCGACTTTTTTTGTTCTGATTTTTTGCTTTGTTTTTAAAATCTTCGCTCATGCTGCTTCTTTCCCTCACAGATGCTTTGTCAGACTGCCCCTGTGACCTGCATCCAGGCTTCTGCGACCTCAATTGCTGCTGTGATTCACATTGTGGTTCAGAATGCAACCTGGGTGCGCCTGGGTGCCCCTTCTCTTTCTGTCTTCCAGGCAGTACCAGGTGAGATGGCAGCTTTGGAGATTTTTTTTAGGTTTCTAGACATCCTACCAAGACCAGAAGCTTCAACTGGTCCAGAATGCAATGGCATGGACAGCCTTGGTATGTCTGTGTGACACATCTGCCTTGTGAGCTGCACTGGTGCTTCCAGGTGCAATTCAAGGTGCCCGCCATCACCTATAAAACTCCACATGGCATAGGGCCAGGTTGTTTGAGAGACCACATGTCTCCCATGGTTGCTGCCTGGCCAGAACCCATGCTGGGTTTCTTTGATTAAACAATGCCATCTATTGGGATCCAGGAAGTGTGCCTTCTTTGTGGTGGCACCTGCCCCCTGGAATGAGATCTCCTCTGAAATCCATGTGGCTCCCACCCTGTTGGCATTTTGTAAGATCTTAAAGACCTGGTTGTCCTTCCAGGCCTTGGGTTAATATGAATGGAGCCTCTTGTTAGATGTGTTTTTGTCTAAGTTTTTGTACAGAATGACTGGATCCCATTTTGTTCTGTATTGTTTCTATTGTATATTATATTGTGAACTGCTCAGAGTCAGGCAGCACACACATATATATATGTATGTATGTACGTACGTATGTACGTATCTAGAAAATATGTTGCCCACATATTTGTTTTTGTGATTGTTAAAAAAAAATAGCACAATTTTGGAATGGGAGCTGCAGCTCTTTATCTGCTTTTAATGTTAAGTTTTGTCGTTTACCAAAAACTAAGTAACTCTTGAATTTAGCTGTGTGTTTTGAAAGTCATTGTGTGGTATATATTATTAATTTGAGTTTGCTTGAATAATATTCTTTAAGATAGTTTTCTGTATTTGTATTTTTCCTTAGAGTTGTGAGTCGGGTATGTTTGGAAAAGTCCCTCATTTTCCGAAATAACACTCCCTTCCATACTGAAGTCCTTCCAGGTCCTGATGGATGTGTATTACTCTTCTGTGTACAGTTAAATGATTGTAAGGTTGGCTTTTTCTCTACAACAAATTATACTCTTTGATTGCAGCTGTTTTCTGAATCTAATCTTAGGAATAGATATACAAACCATAATTAATGCTTATTTTCTGAAGATAATAGGACAATATAGTGGGTTTTGTTTATGTAGTTTCATTTTCAAACCTTGTGAAATGGATGCATTTTTCATTTGTTATTATGGTATCGATTTTTCTAAACACTTTCCTTTTCTCTCTGTTTTTCTGATAGACAATATTCTAACAGTTGGACATTGTTTTACTATCTCCTCTTCCATAAAAATAAACACAGAGTATTAGAAGAATATCTTAATTTAAATGTATAAATAGTATAGTATTATAATATAAGTAGTATATAGTATAATGCACTTGCTTTTCTTAGGAATAATTTTGCTGATTCCTATTCCATTAATAACTCATCTAGGAAAATTTGTACACATAATACTATGGTTTTATAGTTAATTTTTGAAAGCCACCATAAAAAGGATCTGTTTTCTATTAGAGATAGACAACTGATACTCTGGATGTTTCCAACTATTGTACTTATTATCACAGATCATTCAGAATTCTATCTGGAGCTTAAGAGAACTATAGACAAAAAATATCTGAAAGGTGCTATCATCAGTATTTGACTGCAGAAATTCATAGCCAATTACATCCTGCTATCAAAGTGGCTTGACTCTGAACCATAGAATTATAGCCATTTTGTCTGTTACCAGATCATAATTTTGTTACTGTGTGTATTTGCCATTTTGCTAAAGTGCAGGTGATCTTTGACTTGAAAAATATAATCTGTTTATACCTTCTTCCCAAAATATCTTCCATGACTCTATTTTTGCACAGATGCACAAATGCTTCTGGCCTAAACCAGTGAGATGGACAACCAAGGAAGTTATATACAGAGAAGTTATATACAAGGCCTCTGAGAAAGAATGGGAAAGAGCTTTTAAAAAGTACCACGTCTTATAACAGGGCTTGAAAAAATAGAGAGAGAGGGAATTACATTTATTGCATTTGCAATGTGGGATGTCATTTTAACACTGTGATGTTACTGTTGTGCTTCTCTCCCACATTTCTATTTTTAGCCACACTGAACTATTTACAAGTGCCACAGATGGTGACAGAAGTAAATTTTCCAGTACTTTCAGCACAATATGGAGGGTCATCATTCATCCCTCTGGAACAAGTTTGGTCTTCTCCATCTGCCTTTTATCAAGTGAGTTGGTTCTTGGCTGTTTTTTTTTTAGATATTTTTAGCGGCAAGTGCTAGCAATTCTGAAGCAGGCCAAATTTAGATTTTCCTGCTTAAATTTTAGCCTTTCTCCTTTTCCCAACAAGATGAGACTTGCCTAGTATCTTGCAATGTAAGCTTATTTAAACATCCAACCTTGTGAAATAAATGAAAAATGTTAGCTTGCTTTAAAGAGTCTATCTGATGGTTAAGTTCTTTTTCTATAAGGGCTATGCTAGGAATTAGTCTTTTGCAACTCTTCTGCTTCCATTTCAGGTGGGGGACCCAATTCAGATTTACTTTGCTGCATCATCTACACTAAGTGTGCTTAAGCAGCCTGTGGGCATGGGAGCTAGCCAGGTTTGCACTGATGAGAATCCTGCTGGTGAGCATTGAGATTTTAGCAAAATTCTAACAGTTCACAAAGTTTATCTGGGTTTGGTAGCTGATTACAGATAGTCCTCTGTTTACGACTAATTGTTCAGCGACTGTTCAAAGTCATGACGGCTTTGACCAGTCCTTTTGGCAACTGGCTCATAGTTACAATGGTTGCAGTGTTCCGCTGTCAAGTGATTGCCATTTGCGACCTTCACTGCCAGCTTCTGACAAGCAAATCATTGGGGAAGCTGGCAGGAGGTCACAAATAGTGACCATGTGATGTCACACTTAACACTTATGTGGGATTCGTTTAATGACCACAGTTGGAACTGCCGCAACTGCTGTTGTTAAGTTGGTGTGGTCATGTGACATCACACTTTACAACTGCATCGCTTAGTGACGGAGTTGCTGGTCCCAATTACCATTGTCAAGCAAGGACTGCCT
The DNA here is from genome assembly GCF_059951505.1 of Python bivittatus. Taxonomy (NCBI): domain Eukaryota; kingdom Metazoa; phylum Chordata; class Lepidosauria; order Squamata; family Pythonidae; genus Python; species Python bivittatus. The sequence continues at coordinate 43,024,043 of NW_028277125.1, read as the reverse complement.
GTATTGTTTCTAGAAACCACCATATTGGGCTTCTTACTTCCTGCCCAATTGATAGCAAAAATAAATATATTATTTGATTCCTGGTAAATGGATGGGTGAGCAAATTTAGAAGAGAGAAGTAGTATATGGTACATAATGATCTTAATTGTGAGGCCATGGCTGGGTTCACATAACATGCTGAGCTATATGCTAGCCAACTACATATTAATCAAGTCAAGTGTGTTGTACAGGTCTAGTCCATATGCATCCCAGGACGCGAACAGCCTAACATTTTTGGAAAGAAATGCAGTCTGCTTTCCTGTATTGCCACCACTGTACTGACTGGTGGAAAACTAAATGGTAGTCAGAGCTAAACTCCTGAATCAACTTTCAAAGTCTGTAGGGCATTATTAATTGTCATTCTTGAATACTGCTGTCATTGTAGAGAAGCAGAGACAAGTAGGAACATGGTTCCTTAAACAGTAGCCCAGCATAGAAAGACATTTCTAATAATAGTAATAATAATAACAACAACAGCACAATTCCAGATGCAGTATCAGATTCTGGAAGAAAAATAGAAGCTTAGCCAGGCAAGGGCTTCTTCAAGAAGGCAAGATATGCAGACTGATATGCATATTTTAAGACTAAAAGGTTTGATGGTCTTTTTTTTTATTGTTATAATTCTCTATCAAGTGACAAGCCTCATATTGCAATGTAGGCACAGTCTCTGAAGTACAGAGCTCAGTCTGTGAAACTTATAAAAGATGTACTGTAAAGTCAGCATTGTCAAAAAATAAGATTATGGAGTTTGCCTGATTATATTGTTAAACACACACATGGCAAATGTTAACTGCATTTTTGAACTCCTAAGTTGACATTTGCTGTTTGTCTGTTTTTCTTCACCTCTTATAGTGTGTTCATTTCTTAGGTTTCCTGGAAAGTAAAACCACCAGCTGTATTAGGATCCTTACTGACCTGAGGAGCAGTTGTACCTCTGACCCTGCATTGGATGCAACTTCATATTATCATAACTTCAGTGTATTGCAGGTGTGAAATCTGACCTACCAATAGGCCTATTATTTTGCTATTGAGGTGTAATCTTATTTATTATTCTTATTTTATTTGTTTATTTTAATGTATTGGCCAGCCAACTCCAGTGGATTCTTATGTATATTTATTAGTAAAAGCAAGCCTCTACTTTTTAAGCATCTGAGGAGGAGGAGGAGGAGGAGGAGGAGGAGGAGGAAGATTTGGTGATTACTTTCTTCTGCAGAAACTCAGAAATTTTGGGGAAAATACTAATATTATCTATTGGCCTGCTACTGGCAGCAATTCAAGTCCTGTAAAAATGTCAGGGGATTATTGTAAAATATAATTATATCAACTAATATTAAATGTTAGTATTCTAGGAAAAGAGGTGCTAATACAATTAGCTGCAACAAATGTTTGTATTATCAACAGAACCTGTGAAGTTCTGTGATAACTAACAGCTAAGGGTAGAGTCCTAACTTAGACATGGGGCTTTTCTAAAGATAAGTAGGGTGTTTCCCTTGTTAAAGTCAGGAATCTGTGGGGAGATTTCCACGTTAACAGCTTAAGCCAGGAGCTCTGTGGGCGAAGCCCTTTGGAAGCATTATGGGCGGGCCTCCTGAAGTAGATTTGTAGTTAAATCTTCTGAAGATATTTTATGGGTATGTTTGTGTGCAGAACTTCTTTGTAATTAATGCCTAGTAAAAAGATATATAAATGCAAGTAAAATAGAAAATGGACGTACACAGAGGCCTAACATCAAGAATGTCACATCCATCTTCGCCCTTTCTCTACATTTGTGCTCTTAGGGAGTAAGATTATATATAAATAGAAGGCTTAGAACTTAGAAACTGGTATGTAGGATCAAAACTTGCTTAATGTTATTTTAACTATTATCTCTCTATTTTACTTTCTTGGAGTGCTCATGATTCTTGTTGTCAGGTTTTTAATAAAGAAGAACTAAATGTTGTTATTACTCTCTAAATGAATTTCATCTTGTGACTTCCTAAGCATGGATATTAATTATTCCGTGCACTGAAGAAAGTAGAAAATAAGCCCAACAGCTCCTGTAGTGAAACTTCTGATAAGAAATAATTGTTCATGCATGACTAATCCACAGAATAACTTGATCCTCAGAGATCACTTGAAAGAGTTCTGGGGAGAGGGATATTGTTAGATCTATACCCTTACAGAAAAACCTGGCTATTCCTAACAAATCCTCCATTCCCACTAAAATGAGAGAACATTATGAGGAAGATTAGGCTGTAAAGAAAACTAAGATCTCACATTTGTGAACTGCATGGATTTATGGTGAAAAGAGGCATCTATGGTTTTGGTTTTGTTTTCTTTTTCAGGTCCCAGTCAGTTTTAGTGATTTTCAACTTTTACAGGTAAAATTATATTGACTGTTACTACTCTTTCCATTTCCAAATTAAGGAAATCCCACCTTGAAATAACATGGAATTATTTGGGCTAATGTTGCCTGGGAAAGGAAGTAGGGTTCTAGCTATATATTAAGAAATTAGGTTTGGAATGATACTGGATTATTTATGCTTGGCCATGACTTGATGATGAGATCAAAGGATTCAGTAGTTCAGAAGATAAGCAAACAGGGGAGTTATTGTGCAAATATATTTGGAGTAATTTTAAAAATGGCAAAATTCTCTGGTCTGAGTGGTTGTGAATGGATCACGTGAAGTGAACATAAAACATTTTTTAAAAATTGAGTATATATTTTCGTCATTGCTAGATCCACATCATCCCACATTCTGAGCCTGCAGCTCCTTGGCTGAATGGCAGTACATGCCACAACGTTGTTTCTGAGGTATTTTGCTACTTCAACAGTTGCTTTTGTCCATAATGGAAAAGTGTGGAAGTAAGCTAAAGCTTATCCGTGAGCATATCTTGTTTTTCACTGATCTATTTGATATGCTTCTAGGTGAATTATGAGGTGGAGTTTAATGGGATCCATGGAATCCAAAAGGTTTACATTGAGTTCAAAGTGGTCAGTATATCAGGAAATCCAGGAGTCACATTACAGCAACGTTTTTCTCTGCATTTTGGGGTCAGTACTTATTCTAGCAAACATCTTTAGCTTGTGAATGCTGGGGCCAAGCTATACAACTAAACTTTCTATTGCACTTATCCCAGTGGCAAGAGTTTCTGGGTTAGTATCTGTTGTGCACCTCAACAGTTTTGATGCTGTATAAATAAGATAAAATGAGCTGTAGCACCAAGCAAGCTTGTGGGCATGGTTCCATATCAATTTCTTGGCTTTATGTGGTTGCAGAAAGATATGTGTTGTGGAAGAATTACTGTAAGGGTGGTGTAGAAGTCTAGATTCTTCTCTGCTCCACCAGAGTTTCAGGTTTCTTAAACAAGAAAACTTTTTTATATATGACATTGCACTGTAGCACTGTAATGCAGATTAATATGGCAGCTAGGAAAGGATGCTATTTTGAAGTAGAATAGCAGGCAGTTTTAAATAACTTTGCTGATATTGAAGGGTGAAAGAATCCATTGTTCTGGAAACATTGCTATCTGGCTGGTTATCACTAGGAAAGAAAATTGACAATCTACATGTTGCTCAAATGCATGAGTTTTTGCAATTCACATTTCATTTAAAGAGATGTGTTTAGTTTGTTGTCTATATGCTTTTCATATGTTTTCATTATTATGCTGATTTATGATTTGTTTCAAGTATTATAATGTATTTTATTGTCTATCACTAGCCTAGAGAGCCTTGAAAGAAGAACACATTAGAATATTTTAATAAAGTTTTATAATACTGTTACAGGATAAAATACTTTAAATATATAAATTGAAAAGCAGGTAAACCTAAAAAATGCTAAAAATATATTTGGTTGGTATGAAACTCAGATGTGCCTAAAATCTGACCACTATTGCATACAGAAGTATGCATTTCCGGGCAGATCCTTCTTTTCTTCTCAGTATTTAAACATAAAGTGAATATTTGCTTTTTCCCAATTTTCTGTCATTTCCATGTGGATATCTTTCATCCATGGATGTCCAAGTGATATCTTATGAAATATTGTATTGTTTCACTCTTGGTTTATTAACCTCTCTGATAATTTCTGAGCTGCCTACAATCCATTTTGTGTGGTATTCCAGTTGGTTTGATGTGTTTTTTACTTAAAAAAAAAAGGTAAAGTCTTCTTTACAAATGGTATCTTCACAGACACAGCTACAGGCAATGTTCTTGCCACAGTACAAAAGTAGTTTGCTATTGCATTTTTCCAGGATATTTTTCAATTTCCCAGTCTACCCGATTTTCCTGGTACAGGATTCCATAATAGTCTCCTATCTGAGTACTGTACTAACAAACATAGACAAGGTCAATCAGATACTGCCACCTGCTGGCCACGTTTAAAGGAGTACTAGATAACATAGAAATGTGGGCATACTTGGCTCTGACCTGAGAAAGTTCAGGCCCATTTCTTTGGCTGCTAAACGTAACATTCTCTCACCACCCCACCCCTGCCATTTTTATGTTTCTTACAGAGCAGAAGACCTTCTTTCACTAAACGAAGAAGTGGAAATCCTGGCTATATCATAGGAGCACCACTAAGAGCTTTATATAATGGGATCCAGCAACACGTATCCTTTCTTGCTCTATATTCAGTTATATGTTTGCCAGTGGATGTTGGTATAAGCTTTAGATGATTGTCTGTTGGAAAGCTATTATAATCCAAGAGCACAATATAGAGAAGTTTCCCTTTCCTACTGTTCTTGAAATTAGAGCATAGTTGTATGAAAATAACACCTTTTGGGAACCAGGTTAAGAAGCTATATCCCATTTTTACCCACAACTGCTACTAAGAGTCTACTATTACCTACTTGCTTATAATTTCGTTCCTTATTATCTGAAGCCAGCAGAGTTACCTGCAATACACTGTTTAATCTAAAAGCGATATCCTCAGTTGGCAGTTTTGTAAACATGGTTTTACTGGAGTGAGAGAAATTGTACACTACTAGATCAAATAGCAATACATGCAAACAGTATAACTTGACAATTCAGTTAAAATCTAAATATGTGCAAAATACACATAGTAGGCTCATAGGAGAGCACATTATTGCAATACTGATATCAACCAGTGAGGGGTTTTAATGTCAAGAAACAACTTTATGAATACAATAGTTGCTTGTACTGTGACCGGTCTGATCAGCTGCCAATCTTTCCTATTTCTTTGTCTTATATAAGCAGCAAATACTATAGAAAGAGAGGAATTCCTGATAGCTAACTTACTACTGTAAAACTTTCTCTAAATGAGGGTTTGCCAAAAGAATTACAAAGAATTCTTCACAAAGAATTCTGGACTTCTTTTACTGGTTGAGCCAAACTTGCAAGCACTGGGTTCATCATTTTTTAAAGCTTAAACAGCCTGCTTTACTATACAGCTATTGATAAAATATTCAAAATACGTTCATGCCATGCTTTTAGAAATAAGAATAGGAAAAAGTTATATGTGGTGCCAGTACCAGTCTGAATTTTTTTTGTGACTCCACTATTCTCGTTTAGTTTCATAACACTCCCTTTTCTCAGGTAACCATTTTACAAAACCAAGCTAATGGCCAGTGCTCAGCAACTGAGAGATTTACAGTACAATTTGGGGAGAATGTAAGGACAGGCTGCCAATTCAGGTACATTTTATATAGTCTCTTATATTTTTGCTCTTCTTATCCAGGTTTCAGATGTATCTGTTTTGGCACGTGAAGAATTTTGCTAAGAAGTGTTGTCTCCATCAGATACTGCACGTTCATTGCAGGACTGATTTATAAATATTTCTGCAAAAATTCCAGATAATTACTTTCTGAGATTCCAGTTCTAAAAGGACTGCATCTTCATGCTGTCCTTTCTTCATAACTTAGCTAATTTTTCCATGTAGTTCTTTCTCACCGTGTTAATAGGAACAATTGTTATAGTGTTTAATATCTTTTTCTATATCTCTATATGGAAATTAAGTTCAACTGACATATGATTGCCTGGTCTTTTCCAGTATACCCTTCAGACCTGAGGAAACAAACTGCAGCCACTTGCAGGAGCTGTTTTACCAAGCCTTTGAAGGAGGACTCAGCACAGGGCATTTGGCCATAACTGGCAATGCTGATCCAAGCCATCCAGGGGAGTGGACCAGCATTTTTACCCAGAGGTGTAAGCTGCAGGTAATGTGAAAAATAGCATCCAGCTCCATATATGGTTTCCTAATATAAGTTTTGTCATGAGTCCCAAAACTTGATCTATCCTATTTTTTCAACTATATCCAACTAGACATATTGTGATTTGTCACAATCGCTGCACATTTGCAGTTTTGTACTCACAAAGAACTTTTTTGCTGGACCCATTGTCCCTGCTGTACATTATTTTGTTCTTCCCATGAATAGAGAGATGGAGATGACAGAACATTCTGTATCCCTTTGCAGTATTGTGAATTATGCTTTGTACTCGAACGTAAATATTGCAGTAATTCTGATCTTACTATTGCTAGTCAACAGGAAGTATTAGGGTTCCTGTTACCTAAATTCTCTTTTTCTTTCTAGGATGGGCATTGTATGATTCCTGTTTTCCTGGAGATTCAGGTGATATGGGCTAATATGGGCCTCTTATCTAATCCACAAGCTCAAGTATTGGGTGCACGGTATTACTATCTCTGCAGGCCTCTGAAGGTTAGTTACAGATAATACTGAATTCAAAAGTCATGCTAAACCATGATTTTTAACCACAGTTTGTTGAATAAGTAAAAATGGGCTGAGTTCACATATTATGTTAAACAAAATGAAACAAACTGCATTATGGCTTAACATGTTGCATGAACTCAGTGTCTTAAGGTTTTCTCATTTTATTTGGGTAGTTTTGAGCTAATGCAAAATCTAGTTCAGTGTTTCATACATAAGACATAAGAACATTTGGGTTCATGTGACTTTATGTGCTAGAACTGGTAACCAAAAAGGTTCACTCTTGAATTTGAACCAGAATTCCTTCTTACATCAAAACCTGAAAATTTCTCTCACTCTAAGCTCTAGTTAAATCAAGTAGTTCAAACCCATCTGTAACAGATTATCTTGATTTGTTCATGAATTAGCATTTACACTAATCAGATTATCTTAATTCAGACATTACAGGGAATTCTGGTTTTAAAACTAAAGGATGCTTTATTTCATCAAAGGAGAAGTAATAAGATGACAAGCATGTACATGTATGAATTCAGGACTTACTACAGCTTATGTATGGAAGATTAGAAGTGCTGAGGGTCTGAAGTGCCTATTAAATTTCATTTGTGCCTTAAGGGAGGAAAATTATGATAATAATGACAGAGGTTCTAATATTTACAATAAGTATTAAATAAAACTGTTGTGCCTTCAAGTCATTTTTGACTCCTGGCAACTGTCTGGACAAGTCCCTGCAGTTTTCTTGGCAGGATTTTTAGAAGCGGCTTGCCATTTCCTTCTTCCTTCCTTTGCCCAAAGTAACCAAGCTGGCTTTGTGCCTAAATAGAACACCATAGGGTATCATTGGTGAAATCCAGTTCAGAAGGTTAGAAATTATATTATTGGAAATAGTTCTGTATCTATAGGGTCTAAGTGAACCTGCTCTTTTGGCAGAACATTGTATTTTTTAAAGTCTAATTTCTTATGTAGGGTAGAGTTATCTGTTGCTACTTAATGACTTATGAGGGAAGCAACCTAAAGGCCCTTGGAGACAAAGTCCTGGGAAGTCAGAAAGTCTAGAATCTAGATGGTCTCTAGGTTCTGTGTACTTTACTTCTGCTTCTGTTTTTGCTTATGTGGTGGAGAAGGTAATGATAAGAATTCTAGAAAGATTTACCATTTTTATACCAATTCCTGTGTTATAAAATATCCTGTCTAGGCAGCAGAAATAATATTTGTGACACACGGCTACTTTTTTATATTCCAAATCCTTCAATAAATGGTCTTCTCTTAAATGTTCTATTCCTTTTAAGCTGAAGGAAACAAACAATAGTCTTGAATTATAACTAATAATAATTATTTCTCAGTAAGAAATGGAACAGTTTTATCCTACATTTTGTTCCTATCCATTTCTCTACACTCTTTCCTCAAGACACTGGATATAAGATAACAACTAAATAATGTTCTATATTGTTTTTTCTTTCAGTCTCTGGGTATATATATGAACATGTTGTCTTTGACAAGTATAGTTACCTTCACAGATGTTACCAAATGGCCAGAGTCACCACGTGGTCAACCTGAATTTTATAGGAAATTTCCATTTGATTTTTTCTTCCCTTTTAAAATGGCATTGAATGGAGTGAGTAGTTCATGCAACGTATTGGGTACTTTGCTGATGTCTTTAATGCTTTATGGAATATTTGTGAGCTGAAGATACATCCTTCTAATACAGAAAAAGAGTAGCATTTTGCGTAACACAGAATCAAAAATGGTTGCGTGATGAGAGTGTTTAAGAGACTAACTTCCTAAAGGAAAGACCACTGCAACATCTATGTGTCAGATGATTGAGATGTTTTTCAACCAGTCTCAAAGGTTGCATAGATTATGTGGACATGTTGAAAAACCAGTAGACCATAACAAGTTGATCATATGTATGCCATTTAACATTTACCCCCTGATGACAGCTGCAAGCAATTGTTCCATAAGTAATTGCTATATCTGTTTCGTTTATGGATGGGCTTTTGTGACAGGTCTGCTATCAGCCTGGGGAATGTAAGAGACAGGTTCCAAAGTGATAATGGCAGAGGTTCTTTTCGTGTTCTGAAGCTTCTGAATTCCTGTCATCTGTGCAACCCCTTGTCTTTCTTCTCCTGCATAAAGGTGCTTTAGCTTGAAACCAGGCATCTTTAGACTTCAAGAAAAATTTTCCTTAATCATGGAATCTTAGTATCTTTTTCAAGATGAATGAACTATATCAAAGTATGAAGAATCCTGTAATTTTCAGTATGCCTTTCTTTTCCTGTTAGGAGTATGATTGAGACATTTGATAAATTAAAACTCAGTAATTAACACAAATACTTACCTTCATAGGTATTATTTAAAAGCTAATCTTCTTTCAATTAAATAATGTTCATGCTGTTGTTGTTGTGACTGTTTATAATACTAGTTCTTCGCTCATAGGATGTTCCAGTCCTTCCTAAAAGAGTGAACCTGAGACATGATAACTAAAGCTATAATATAAGAAAATATAGCTGCCTTAATACCAGAATCACTCTTTAAATTGAAGTTATTTAATGCATACTACATTAATATATTAATATACAGTAAGTATTTGGTAAGAACTGGGAATTTTATGAGTGTTGTAAACTATGAACATTTCCACTCTCATGTATTACAAATATAATACAAATATAAGCTTTGCAATGGTGGCACACAGTGGATATGACAAATTGTCACTGATTATTGTAGTTTCATGCAGTAATAAAAATTCCAGCATGCTTTCTTTCATGCTTTGAATTTCCCTTTGCTCAAGCAGTTGGACTAATTGAATTCTTATGAATGATTGTTAGCATTTCTCAGCCATACACAAGAATGCTAGCCATTCTTTAATATTTTAAACCATATATGTCTTTAAATCTATTTGCTATCAAATCACTGTTACATTAGAACCACCCTTAACAAATGAATGATATCTTTGAGAAACAAGGAATATTATCATGGACTAACTCAGAAATGCAGTCCTACATTCAAATTATTTAGCTTTAGGTAGATTTCAGAATTCTACAGACTCTTTAATATAATAAAAACTAGGTTTGAGCTAATTTCACAAGAGGAATGAATAAAATAACAAGCATTTTAAACTGTTATTGGTCTTATCAAAACATGCATATACAGCAGAATAGATATTGAATCACCTCCCCACACCAAGCCTGTTTTGATGAAAAGAAATATGAACTGGAACAGATTTCAGGGTTGTAGGGGAAAAGAAGCTCCTGATGCACGTACAGAAATGTGCTCAAAGAAAGTTGGATTTAGCATTATATTTTTTCTGTCTTGTATCTTAGTTATCTATTCTGATATACATATTGTTCAGCTTTTTTACTTGAAAAAGTTCATAACATATCCATGATGATCAGCTGGAAAGAGAATACTTTTCAAACCTCCAGCTACCATTTCAGAATCTCTTTTAGTCCTATAGTAGACAAATACAGTGACCTTCTACCTTGTCAACTCTAAAATAAGGACATTGTATGAAAAATTAGTTTCAGAGTCCAAATAGGAGAGCTAGCAATTTATGACTTTCCAGTTGGAATGTGATACAGTAGTGCTTGGCCAAATGCCTGGCATCTGTTTTCAAGACACATGGGGTTATAGCAGAAGTATTGCTGGGGTACTTGTTCTCAGCAGTTGTGTTCATACATGCTTGCTTTTTCATAGTAAGCCCAAACAAACCACATTACACTGAATATGATGCTCTAGTTCACAACACTCTAAGACATGTGGTATGTTTGCTTTGGCTTACCCATTGCAGTTTATAATCCATAGTGTAACTCACAGGCTTAGCATATTGTTCAAATGCAACAGAAGTTTATACCCAATAGCCTGCTTTTCCTGATGGTAAGAAACTAAAGCAGTTTCTCTTGAGCATGTATGCACTGGCTATTTCTTTGATAAAACATAATTGAGCATACTATAAATAATGTGTGTAGTCTACATCTAATGTAAAATCCAATCTTTTGGGATACTTTGTGTGAAAGGTTCTACCTTGTTGCAAAGATATTGAGGCCTATCTGCATAATCATATTTAGTGTGTTTTAACTGCTTTTTCATATCCAGTCTTTTAAATCCTGTGTAATGTGTGTCAAAGAATGGATCAAGAGTACAGAATGTTATTTCATTATTAAAGCTAAGAAAGATTTAACCCTTTTGTATGTATATCTCTCTGTAAGGCTAAGCTGCTATGAGCTTCCAATAAGGAAAATCAAAATAAATAAAATATCACTGTGTACCATCATTAGAAAGGTTATAAAATAGGAGATACATTATTTCAGCATGTATCAACTTTATTCTGAGATATGGAAGTGAGAAGTGAAATTTCACAACTAATTATGTGAATTGGTAGAATTCTGTGCTGTTAAAAATTATTTTTCCTACTTAAATATGTTTTTCCTATGTTTTCTTGGGATGCTCAGCACAGCACCCAGAGTTAGTTCCCTCTCAGGTGTAGTGGGTGTGCATTGTGGCTCAAGATTTATATCACCAAATTACATATCTGATAACATGGCAATACAGGTTTTTTTAAAAAACGTTATGTAATGAAAGCAATAAAACAAATCAATCTTTATTACAACACTTTCAATATCTTCAAAAATTCTAAGCTGGATTGGAATTTTAACCTGTATCTTACCAATTATTTTAGATTTTAGAAAGTGATTTTTAAAAACAAAATTGGATTGAAATTTCAGTTTAGGATGATTTGATTAATTGGTACTGATGAAAATAATTTGTTACTTGGTCTGCACTGTTTGTAAGTATTTTAATTAAAGTATTTTTTTAAAAACTATGCTGCCTTTCTGTCACAACTCTCAAAATGATTACTTTTGTGCGAAGTCATTCCTTTTTTTTATGTTTATAAAATTTAGTTTGGTATATTTTGCTAACTTAATAGCATTAATGCTGGTGTGTGCACTCCCTTCTAGGTGTACGGTTTTTCCTTAGTACAGTATATTCCTCCATCAACATTTATTGTAGCAAGAGGCAGTCTTCTCACATTTAGCAAAAGTGTGGAGTAGCCATACTGGAATAGTAAGAGGACGTGATCACAGATTTTGTCACATTCCTCTTCATCTCTGTCATGCATTCAACTCTAAGAACCCATTTTATGCATTCTGAATTATTGTTTCCTGGAGCAGACTTTCAAGTACATTTGGCTCATTTGGTGCAAAAATCCCTAGTCATGTTTTATCAGAAGTCCTGTTTCAATAGATTTAGTTCTAAATCATTATTCTTAAGAATGCAGCCCTAGCTGTGTTATGTCCAGTGCACCTTAACTATATTGTTTATAGGTATGGTTCTCATATTTGAGAACTAGCTATTAAAGAGCATGTGATTCCTAATGGTAGAATGCATTTCTCTCACTGGGCTTTAGCTGTATAAGAGCATACAATAACAAAGTCCACCTTTGTTGACTTTAGTTGTTTAAGCAGGAGGCCAACTCCCAAATGGGTAACTACTGAGTACAGGCTGTTTCCTGACCTGCCCCATGTCTCAGAATAATCTTGAATGCTTGACTTCCTTTTGTCTAAAAGTAAACCAATATTCTGATGGAGCAACAAGATAACATATTAATACTTGGTAGAACCAACTTGTCACTTTGTCTTCTGGGTGGTCATTGCATACTATATACTTCCAGTCCAGACAGTTTCTATTTAACAGGGACTGCCCCTTCATTTGCTTTGAAATAACACTGTTTCTGATGTAAGCGCAAAGTCTTAGTTTTGTGAAAGAGATAGAGAGGCACTGAATGTTTTTTTAAGCTTTACACTCAACTGCATGACTGATCTGTGCTGAGCAAAGTGGAATGGCAGTGAACAGAACAAAGTTTTTAAATACTAAGACAGATTCAGTCAATTGCTTTAAAAAGGGTTTGTGGGAAACTGTAATAATACACAATCTATGATCACAGGATTATATGTAGCCCCAAGCCAATCCACAGTTCCAAGAGGAAAAGTTCTGGTCTCAGTTGTATATTAATTTTTAAAATCCTCTGAATCAGTATATGCATTTGAACCCAAAATCTTTTAGCTTTTTTGCATGTCCATCAAGCATGATAAAATGACCCTTCTTGTTCACATTTCCAACATAGATTTGAAGTACCTTTATACATTCTAGATAATTTTTCTGGGATCATATATCAACAGTACATCATTTTATAAAATTTCTCTTTAAGATTATAACATAGTGTAAATTTCAGTCCTTTCAACCATATATTTTCCCACTTTCATCTGTATATTTTAATTTTTTAGCTTATTTTATCATACATTCTTTCACTTGTTCTTCTGTTTCAGATTTCAATAAAAGTTCATACATTTTAGCAATTACATGTTCATCATTTGTACACAATTGTTTCAAAGTCATGCAGAAAAGCTAAGAGTTTGGGTTCAAATGCATACATACACTGATTCAGAGGATTTAAAGATAAATATACAGCTGAGACCAGAACTTTTCCTCTTGGAACTGATGGATAAGCAGTTGGGAAAAAGTCATGGAATTTTGTTTTTATATATGATAACTGCAGTGAGATTATTGTACACACAAAGATGGAAAGATTTGGCAATACCTATACTGGGGGAATGGTTGGTGAAGATGATGGAACTTGCTGAGACAGCCAAATTGACCTGTTTGATTAGAGATGACGGTATTTACGTTTATTGCTGACTGGAAACTCCTTATGGACTTTCTGCATAAAACATAAAAAATGAGTTTATGATGAGGATTAGCTAAAATAGATTATAGAAAGAAGAGACTCATAAGATACTTAGAGAAAGAGGTAAATCTTTAACTGTACTTATATCTGCTGTAAAGCTCAGAAGCCACTTCTTTGTATCTTTTTTCTTTTCTATTTTTCCTTCTTTTCTAGTTTTCTTTTTGCATTTTAATTTTTATTCGTTTTTAAAACTTTCAATAAAATTATATTAAAAAAAAAGTTTGGGCTGCCACAGTTCTCCAAACTAGTGCAAAATGATTTAAATCTATTAGCAATAATAGAAAGTTAATGATGTGATTATATTATCAACTACTACTCACAGTCTGTCAGGCCTACAGCTTGCTAAAACGAACCCTGGGCGATTTGAGAATAATTTTGCTTTCTGGTCCAGTAGGCTAAAGCAAGCAAGATTGCTGCTCGTTCCTGCGTAGACAGTCCTTACTCAGAACGGACACACTGACGGTCCCCTACTCTCTCTTCCTCCCCGTTTTCCGGTCTGTAAAATGGGAAGGATACTTAGGTTTGTCCTAGAAGTGGCGCACTTCATCGAGCCGTTGTGAGGATGCCCAGGATGAGAATCATCACCAACAGCGGCTCTTTCAACGAAAATTAACAACTACTTGGACCTTCCGTTAATCAATAGAAACAATGAAGCTGCCTTTATCTCACGATTCACTAGAGTGGGCAAAGGAGTGAAGAAACAGAAGAATGCATTATACGCGTTACTCAGAAAGAAGGTAAAACACTGCAGAGGAGCAAGAGGAAAAGGAATGCCACGAGGCAATCAATCTAGAGGGTGGGGCTTGAAGGGGCGGGCTGTCGGCCGGAAGTCCCTCCGCTGACAATCACTCCTGCCCGGCGGATTCGCTGGGCTGAGCGCGTCGCGTGGCTTCGGCTGCTGCTTCGAGCGTTCGTAAGTGATGGGGGAGAGCGGGCTGAGCTCGGTTGGGGTTCGGTCGCGCCATTCTTGCGCTGGGCGGTGCTCTGCTGCTGCTCCTCCACCGACCATCCGCGGGGCTGGGATCTCGGCCTCTGCTTCGAGTAGAGCGTTGCCCCATCCTTCGCTGGAGACGCGCGAGGGTCAACATAGCCTCTGTTTCTAGCGGGAGTGGGGGGGAAGAGGCATTCTTTTGATTCTGAATGCTTCCATCAATATCCTTTTCCCAGTCTGAGGCCATCCATTCTCTCGAAACCAGAATCCCCAAGTCGCTGTGGCCGACGGCTGTCTGGTAATTCTTGGAGATTCACTCTCAACACAACTACAGGTTACTGTACTTCTTCCCACCTCTGAATTGCATGTTTATGGGCACTGGGTATCAAGCCTTGTTAGTGACTGTGGATGCAATACAAGAGAGCTCTCTATAATCTTTTAAAGAGAGGGGAGGCGCTACTAGTGAATTCATTTACTGGCCTGAATCATTTCTTACGAGTATTACTAACTGCTACTATCATTTTTTCACACCAAGTTTTTAGTGCAGCCTTCCTCAGTCTAGTGCCCTTTGGATGCATTGGATAATTAGCAAGGCTAGGAGTTGAAGACGTTCATGGCATCTTTAGGACATCAGATTGGAGAAGGTTGGTTGGAGATTTGTGCACTCTCCTTGTAGTAGGATAATGCAGCGATGGTATAATAAAATAATATTTTTAACAATTCATTTCACATGCAGTATTTCATGTCAAAAAGAATGTTTGTGCAAAGCAATTTTAATCTTATAGAAAAATTAAGCACAATATATTTTCCATATGAGAAGGCTGTAGAATCCTGTCATAAACTCATTTTAATTCGCTTTTTGGCTTGATAAAACTTATGCTAGACTTTCCAGAACTTGAGATAAGGTCTTTGTGAACAGGTAGATTTCAGAAATACTATTAAAAAAAGCAAAGTCTAATTCTGGATAGAAAACATTTATTAAACTTTTATCATGAAGGGACGTGTTTGTGCTGGTGCCCTGTTAATATAAATGAGGTAGCAGATGTTATAAAAGCATCCTACCTTTGGATGAGTCTGAGCTCCCACTTAATAGAGGAGTGTTAGAAGGGGAGTTTCTTCCTCCTTCCCTCCCATTTTCTTTCAAGTTGTGAGTTTGCTTGACCATGTTGGTTTCTTATTTTTTAAACAAAGCAGATATTGTACATCATTCTCTAAGCAGAACCGGTCTTAAGATTAGACATTGTTCATTCACTGTTCTTTGCCATTCAGTTGGATGCAATACTAGAGACCTATCTAAAAAGCTTCTATCTAAAGCTTATATACACAGATCTGTTTCTGTAATCTTTTGTTTCTTGTTTTTTTCATATATTGTGTTGCCTTTTGGATTATAGGGGCAGAGGTTGCTATTTAACAAAGGGAAGGGGGGGGGAAAGGATGTATCTGTTTCATATCCTGGCTGTTTGAGAAAAAAAGATGTATATTTCCAGATTACATGGCTCAAGTATGGGATCTTACATAGTGGGAGCAGATTGACAGTTTGTCATCTTGTTCTGTAGCAGTGTAGTTATACAAATTTGCTTTCATAATTCAAAGTAGGAAACCTTTTTGAACCAGGGCTGTTTGAATATTTAAGAATACATAGTTGGCATTCTCACAGAGTGTGATGGAAGGCACACCTATTATCAAATAGTTTCTATGGAAGTGTGATGCTGTTGCCTCCCCGTAATGTTTCCTGCCCACCCATAATCCCATTTTACCTTTGCCCTATTTCCAGGCACCTGGCATACTTTCAAGGAAAGTATGGTGTGTTTATTTTCTAAGAATGCATATAGAATTTACATAGGGAATGAGACATTTTTGTAAATAAAGACACTAGAAGGAAATATGCTTTGCCCCTGTCAGTTTCTTATTAATTAAAATTAATGCTGCCAAGGAAGAGGACCTATGGCTTTATCACCATATATTGAAATAATTAGGTATAGACTGGTTTTAAGCTCATATAAATAGGCATTTGAACAAAAATAAAATCTCAAATTATTTCCTGCATTTCTGTGGTCAGTCTTGGACGTGTTAAAACAGAAGTACAAGCTGTGTAGGAATGTGGCTGTATGATATATAAATACATTATGGGTGCATCCAGGACATTTGTTATTTTCTTCAAAAAGAATAACAAAAAAGGTGGGGAGGGAAACTGTGGTACCATAACAATTTTGTGAACTAGACCAAAGTTTATCAGATGTATCAGTTTTAGTACCAGATGAGAATTCCAAAGTGAGGGATTTTCCAGTTGGAGCCACCAAGCAGATGTTGAACAGAGAAAATAATGCAAGTATGAACTGCTGCCATGTAACAATTTTTTTGGAAAAATAACTAATCACATTTCTACCATCTTCTACCAGAGGTGGGAAATTTGTGGAACTTCAAGCGTTGCTGGATTATTACTCCCAGCAGTCTTGGTGATCATGTTATAATGGTGAGAAATTCTGGTAGTTTAGCCACATCTGGACAGCTACACACTCCTGAACCCTATTCTAAATGCAGCCAATTTTTAAATGATAGCAATTACATCTTATTTTGCTTCCTTTGTTTATTCCTGCCTTTGAACTGGAATTTTCCTCTTGCTTTATGCTACTTAATTGGATCCACATGTAATTAGTGGGGCGGGGGCAGCAGTATTTTTCCTCTGAAATGTTGGGCACAGGCTACCACAGATTGCCAGACAAGACAAGCTGGATTTGTTATAACCTGCTAAGTCCTGCACTAGAATTTTTCCAAAGAGAAATAAGCTAGTGCCATACAGGTAGGTCCTGTTTTGATATCAGATTAATTTTTGTCTCCTGTATTTATTAAGTGGTGGGTGTACTTACCTAGGTTTCATATAATTTAGCTTGAAAATACATTTTAAGGTATGTAATTAGTGTATTGTGCAGCAAATTTTGAAAAAAAAATACTTGTGCATGAAATAATTTTATCAGCTTATGCACTTTACTTTTTATGATTTATTTGCTCTGATTAAAGAATCTGGGATCTCTTCTCTTCCAGTAAAATAATGTATATTTTTAAAGATGGTGTAGTAGCAGTGGGGGACTAGAATTCTGCAAGATGAAAATTGAAATGGCAGGGGAGGAGGGAATCAGGTTTATCAGTTTTCCTTTTCTATCTACTTTCATTGGATGAGATATAAAACAACATAGCAGAATACAGTCACAATAATATTGTAATGTTGAGATTGGACAGTTGTATGCACATTCTACAGCGCTATGTAGTAATAGTATCTGTAGATATTTAAGTGTTGCAGAAGAACTATAATAAATTTGGATGAATTTAAATATAAATTATGGTTGATGGTTACTATGGGCATGAGCTAGGTAAGTTTGGGGCTTGTACATTGTCATTTTATTCTTTATAGCAATAAACAGATTTTGATCTTTTGCTTTCAGGTTCAGTTAATCATAGATTAGTATTATGGCTGAACCTTCATATGTTTTGGGGTACCAAATGAAGCCAACTACATAAACCACAATTTGTCAGTCTTTAGTTATAATGTTTAACTATTGTTAACCAAAACCAGAATCAAAGCTTCCAGGACTTTCTTGCAAAAGAGTAGAAGCACAGAGATTTTAGTTATATTCCTGTATTGATGAGCCAAAGTTTATTATTGCATCTGGAGGCAACCCTCTGTACTGCTCGGAATAAATTATTGAATGCTGTAAGACCGTATTGAGTGGAAGCAAGTTTCCTGGCCCCTCTGAAGGGTAAACTGTATGTTTTTAGGTTATGCATTGTGACTTCTGTCAAAATTGCTTCCAATGCTGAGGGCACAGCTATCCATACTTTCGACCAGTGGAAGAGAGCTATAGAACCTGAAAATTTTTTTTTATATATATTCATCTGCATAAGTGCTCTGAGAAAGCAACATGCAGTTGAAAGATACGTCTTTTGTTCCCCAGTCAATTTTATACTTGGCTACCATATTTTATTCTACAGAGCTAGGATAGTGCTTTTTCCTTCTTTTCTTCCTTTACCTAGAACAGTACACCTCCTTGCACTAAAATAAGGCTCGCTGGTTCTCAGTAAGAAAGCATAAAGCCCCAAATCCTGTTTGATTTATGCCAGTCCCCTTGTGGATAAGATATTTATCAACTTACGCAGGTCACGTAGACTTGCTACAAGGCATCAATGGTAGTCATGCTTTGCAAATTGGCTGACTATAACTTGGAACAAAATTTGACTCCACAGTCCAGAAAACATTCTGCAGATAGGACAAATAATTGTCTCAATTTCATTATATTTAGGTGAGTATATGCAGATACAAAAGTCAAGAAGAGTCTGTGAAATAGAATATTTGTAATAGTGATAATATTGCTAATAAGTGTAGATGTCCATGTTCACACTCAATGGGGTAGGTGTGTCATTGCCTTTGCTGGGTATGATTCCCAGGGTGAAGAAAACTGAGGAATGTTTCAATACTGTGCTGATGATGTGTTTTGAGCCCTTTGATCATCTATAGCCAAGGTTACAAATCTCTGCTGTATTTTCCATCTTCAGGTGGGAGCTTTGGAGGGATCTTCTGTAGTTTCATGAGGAGGCATAGTGTGAGATTAATAACAAGGGAAGGGGACATGTTGTGACATAGCCAGCAAGTCAAGACAAAAGTTCTGATGGAGAGTCTCCAAGTCAAGCTCAGTAAGCTGATGGCTTCATGGACATGTCTGTAATTATCTCAGCAACACAAGAAGTGGTTTGCTATTACCTTCCTGAATTCCCCAGTTCAACTCTGGTATTTCTTCATCTCCCCTCCAACTACTTACCAGGTCTGGCCCTGTTCAGTTTTCAGGTTGGCTAAGTTCTGCTTCCTAGCTAGCAAAAAGTTCTGGACTTTTCATTAAAAATTTGAGAAAATGCTGAAAAGATTCTAGTTAGTACCAAAGGTAGATACAGAAGCAATTTTAGATAAAAACACTAATTGCCATCTGCTATGAGAAATAGAGTCCTATGACAAAGCTGTTCTGTGGCTGAAAATGCGAGCTAGATATTGGTTAGCCTTGCATGTCCAAGTAATCTCAGCAGCCAGTACAAAACTCAGATGAGGAAACACACTCTCCTTAAAGTACCAAGTTCTGCAGTCATGCATCTGAAATGGCAAGGCAGCAGGATCTGTGTATCAAGAAATATGCTCTCCTCCAAACTACCAGTAGTATATCAAAATTCAAAGGTAGCAGACTGTTTCCTTGGGAATTAGGCTTGCTTTTGTGAACATGCTGGTATACATGATCTTTCTTAGGCCTTCAGTCTTGACCTCTTTTGTCCTCTTTGTTATCTTGCAGGATGCAGAGAAATTATGTTCATTTTTTCTCTTGCCTTCAACAATTAGCTTTTCACAGTACCTCACTTAATCAGTAGAAAATATACTCCTATTCTAACCAAGGAGGTGGTGTCTAAAATTTTGATTAGCTCCACACTGAGGAGTCTTTGTAGTCTCTAACTAGCAAAGTTCTGGATGCTGTATTCCCAGTAAGACATTGCTGAAGAACAGGAAGTTCAGGGATCCTGTGCTTCCAGTTTATTTCACAACACTGTTGCACCTAAGATCAGTTTGTTATACCATTTAAAAATTATTTTTAAAACAAATTTCCCAAACCTCATGGGACAGATAAAATTTTTGTTGTTCAGTTATTAAGTCGTGTCCAACTCTTCGTGACCCCATGAACCATATCTTGCGAGGCCTTCCTGTCCTTCACTGCCTCCCGGAGTTTGGTCAATTTCATGTTCATTGCTTCGGTGATGCTATCTAACCATCTCATCTTCTGCCGTCCCCTTCTTCTTTTGCCTTCCATCTTTCCCAGCATCAGGGTCTTTTTCAAAGAGTCCTCTCTTTGCATTAGGTGGCCGAAGTATCTGAGCTTGAGCTTCAGGATCAATCCTTCCAATGAGCAGTCAGGGTTGATTTCCTTTAGGATTGACTAGTTTGACCTTCTAGCAGTGCAAGGGACTCCTGAGAGTCTTCTCCAGCACCACAATTCAAAGGCATCAATTCTTTGGCGCTCAGCCTTCCTTATGGTCCAGCTCTCACAGCCATAATTGCTACTGGAAAAAGTTTTGATTATGCAGATCTTTGTCAGCAAGGTGATGTCTCTGCTTTTTGATATGCTGTCTAGGTTTGCCATAGCTTTCCTCCCAAGGAGCAAGCATCTTTTAATTTCATGGCTGCAGTCTCTGTCTGCAGTGATCTTGGAGCCCAAATAAATAAAGTCTGTTACTGCTTCCATTTCTAACCCCTCTGTTTGCCAGGAATTGATGGGTCCAGATGCCATGATCTTAGTTTTTTTAATGTTGAGTTTCAAGCCAGCTTTTGCACTCTCCTCTTTCACCCTCATCAAGAGGCTCTTTAGTTCATCTTCACTTTCTGCCATTAGAGTGGTATCGTCTGCATATCTGAGGTTGTTGATATTTCTTCCTGCAATCTTAATTCCAGCTTGTGATTCTTCCAGCCCGGCATTTCTTATGATGTACTCTGCATATAAGTTAAATAAGCAGGGTGACAGTATACAGCCTTTTGTACTCCTTTCCCTATTTTGAACCAATCGGTTATTCCATGACTGGTTCTAACTGTTGCTTCTTGGCCCGCATACATATTTCTCAGAAGATATGTAAGGTGGTACCCCCATCTCTTTAAGAATTTGCCAGAGTTTGTTGTGATCCACACAATCAAAGGCTTTTGCATAGTCAATGAAGCAGAAGTAGGTGTTTTTCTGGAACTCTCGTGTTTTCTCCATGATCCAGCAAATGTTGGCAATTTGATCTCTATTTTTTTAATTTTTATTATTGTAAAAACTTACAAATAGCCAATAAAGACTCAACATTTTTTAAAAATATCTTTTAAACTTATTTTAGTTGTTAGTGATTTTATATCAACACTCTACTTTTGGTAAATAAAAGGTAGCTGAGCAAAATTGCTAATGGGCTAAGCAACAGCTGTTCCATTTATGTAAGAATAGCAATTTTCTTCTCCCATCCTTCGTCAGAATACTGACAATTTCTTAGCCTTCATTGTCATGAAAGAAAGTTACC
Organism: Python bivittatus; assembly: GCF_059951505.1. Classification (NCBI taxonomy): domain Eukaryota; kingdom Metazoa; phylum Chordata; class Lepidosauria; order Squamata; family Pythonidae; genus Python; species Python bivittatus. Next base: position 43,002,600 of record NW_028277125.1, on the reverse strand, counting down.
ATATGTGAAACTGCCCTCAGTGTGATAAAATTAAGCAGAAACTAGACAGTAAAATCTGTACCAAAATGTATCTTCTGGACTAAGACTCCTGCTACAGCAAACTCAGCTAAATTAGTGCTGAGGAAAATGGAGCAGAAACAGGGACACGGAGAAATAAAAAGCATCAGATGTTCAGAGAAATCCAGCTTTTATGGAAGTACAACAATATCCTTATCTAAAGCATTACAAGAAGTATGCTCTGTAGCCATGGAATATTTAGAGTTGGAAAATAAGGGTGGGCAGATCAAATGCAACATTCTGGCAGACGGCTTGCTGGCTAGAACCCTTAGCAGGAGTCTTAGTCCAGAAGATACACTTTGGTACAGATATGTGCAGTTGGTTGGCCCCTGTGAGAACAGACTGCTGGACTAGATGGGCCAGGGGCCTGATCCAGCACAGCACTGCTTATGTTTTTACATGAATTTATGAGCCATTTTAATCATGCACCTTCTCAAAGACTTAACAGGCAGAAAAAATGAGATACATATTTAATTCCTCCTGTCAGACTATTGGACCAATATAATACATCAGAAGAATTTTGGCACATTTTGTTTTGCAGCCATGAGAGTACTCACCCAGTTTCTATCTGACGTAGTGGAGTGCGTCCACTACGTCAGATAGCTAGCAACTGGAATAAAACTGTTCTGATTGCTAATTATACTGCTGTTGAAGTTCTAAAATAAGAATAAAACAACAACTGAATAAACAACTGAGGTTTAGAGCCCAGAGGCAAAAACCTGTAGAACCGGAATTAATCCCTTTAAGCTGTATTAATAGATTAACACATTTTTTTCTTCCTCTTTAGTGTTTCAGCTATTTTTATTTTTTGTTTTACTCTCATTTTCAATTTCTGCGTTGTTTGTATTGCATTAGGGTATGTTAGATCTGAATGCCAACAACTGTACATTTTTCTATTATGACTGAATACTTAAGGACTACAAGGATTGCACCATTGGATTTACTTTGATTAGTGATGCGGAGGATGCAAAGTATTTGATTTGGATTTGCTGGAATTCTTATGAAAGCTGTTTCTGAACAGGTTCCTTATCTTCCTTGATAGTCACCTCTTTCTTCTAGGACAGGGTCTTCTGCAGGAACTTTTTCACTTTTTTTTAATTTGGTTTAACTCACCAGCTTTTCTTTGTTCTGTTTCTTGTTTCCTGCCAAAGTTGGCAGAAAATAGACCATGGATTACTGTTGAATTTCACCAGCATGATAATGGGGGCCTTTGAGGATAGCATCCAGCCTATAAATGTTCTGAAGTTGTTTCTGTTGTAGAGTTATGCTGTATATCTAGATACTATGGCATAGTATGGACCATGTCTATTTCAGGAAACATAATAAGATTGGAAAGTTTCATACATGTTTAGTTTTTGGCCTCTCCATGTTTGTCAAAGGGAAATTCACACTTAGTAACAGGCATAGTATGCATGTACTTGATTCTTCACGATCTATACAAGTGTAATAAATAATTAAGAGAGGAGAGTGGAATGCTTTTGAATTGAGAGGAATGGGTGTCTGTAGGAGACTACAGCTCTAGTAAGTGGCTGAGAGATGGGTCCGAGCGGTGGGGAACAGATCTGGTCTGCACTGGAGCCGGCTGCCTTACAGCATTTGTTGACATTTCAATCTTTAACTTGGATTTTGTGCTGCAACGTGGAGCTTTTTCATCAGCCATTCTAGTGTATGAGGAGGCAATGCCTCAGCTGTTGGGAGTCAGGTTGCATCAGCTACTGGCAGCTCTGTCTTCCTGGTGGAGCTGATGTGGCTCATCCTGGCAGCAGCTCCAGGATTAGTGGCTGTCAAGGATCGTAATTTGCTTTTGTTGGGGATTTCAGGAATTCAGTGCCTTTTGACATTTCTTCTATTGCTTCTAGTAGAAATCTCCTTCTCCTCTCCAGGTTTTCTTCATGAAAAGTAGGTAACAACACTAGATATTAGAAGCAATATGTTACAAAGGTAATTCTTGGATCCATTGCAGGGTTTCTGTGTTGGATTAATTCTGGCAATCCAGTGCCAGGAAGCTGAAGTTTCATGTGCTTTTTTCTTGCTCTTAATAATATATTGATGCTTGGCTGCAATGAATTTTCAGTTTTTCATCTACGAAGTTTGGGTAAAATGATGCTGAGTCAGCTATGAACATCTTGCTGATTCATATTTTAAATATCTTTTTGGGGGAAAAAACCTAGTTATAATACATAGTGATGTATGGTTACTTTCCTATCAGCCCTGAATTTAGCATTTTTAAAAACGTGAAATGTATTATAACAGCATAAAACTGAATCACTTGGTATTTTATGAAACATAAAAAGTTAATTATCTTGGCTTTATTTAAATGATAATTTAAAAAGTTCCAGGGCGAAAGGGTGGTAACTAACCCCAATGTAACTTAATTTTGGTTGAATGGGAGAATATGAAAAGAAATAAAGTGGAAGCAATTGGAACTTGCCATAGAAGAGAAAAGAAGCATCTTCTTTCAGGGTGTTTCTGGTTCCTGGAAGGCCACATATCCCACTTGCTAAGAATGCTGAGGGCAAGAGGCCTTGTGATTGCTGGAGAAGGAGCATTCTTGGGGCCCTGATTTCTCCTCTCCCTGGTAGAATTGCCCACCACCCCGAAATGCCTGTTGACATGGAACTGCAGAAACAGTCTAGCCCCATCCATTGGCCAAAGGAACAAGAACAGCTCATTGTCATTAACTAGCAAGGAAAGATCCATTTAGCCCAAATGAGATATAAAAATCTGTGATTAGTAGATCACCACTTTGCTCTAACCTTAAAGAACTAGTTTTCCTCTATTTCCTGTTCCCTCCGTTCTTCCTTTGTGTATCTTTAATTTGAAAACTTGATGGCTGACCTCTCCTTTTTGTTGCATTGATGGAAGCCACTTCAAGAGATGAGTGAAAAGCAGGATAACAATGTAATGTTTTCAAAATGTGAAACATCAATGCTGTAATAAAGATTTATAATCTGGTCTTGGTAATAAGGTGGGCATTAGCATTAATATATAGAATAAGCCTGTTTTTAAATAACAGACTAAATATGAAGATCCTTATCATTAGCAATACATTTAGGCAATCCTATATCTTCACTTTAAACTTGGAGTTATATGCGTATCAAATTGGTACCGTAATAATATCCTGTATTGGTCTCATTGGGGCTTTGGGGTTTAAAACATCACAGGTGCTTTCACTTTTAATTTTATGTACATAAAAATATAAAGGTATTTTGGTTCGCTTGGTGAAAAGTATTGGTTCAGTCTGAGTATTTGAGGATGATTTAGTTATCTTCAACTTCTGAAAGTATTTTTCCAATATTAAGTGTGAAGTGTGTAGTTTGTCTAAAACCTTAAATAAAAAATTGTTAGGTCTGTAATTGCTAACCTTACTGAATCTAAGAGCTTTGCAACAATTTAGCTAATGTTAACAATATTATTTTCAAATCTATTTTGAAAAGAATTTCCCATTGTTCTGCAAAAAGAAAATGCTTGTATACGTTTTTTTCATCTTTCCTCCCCATTTCAGTTAGTACAAGGAGAAATCCATGATTTCTTTTGAAAGTGGCATTTTCCCACTATTTTTTTTTCTAATTACCTGTAGAATTTCTGTTTGATATGCATCGAGAAAATTGGACCATAGAAAATCATATTGGCTTCCCTTTTTTTTCTCCTTGCAGGTGTTCTTGGCTTCACTAAGCTTTTGACAATGCTGTGTCGAGTGGCTCTTCTCCCTTCCCTGCGTTCCTCGGGTCGATTCTGGCAGGTGTCTGATGTGGCTGGATCCCATCCTTGTATGTATGAGAGAGAAAGAGCACTGACAGTGGTGATCCTCCTGTTAATAGGATGCATTTGGGCAGAATTTTAGACCTGGTATCTTAATTTCCAATTTGAGGCTACAGGTGGCAGCACCATTTTTTTTGCTAATGGCCAGGGACAGCTCTGCTGTCTGGTGTCCTGCTGCAACTTTGATCCAGAAAGCAGAAATGTTACTGATTACAAGTGTGGTAGCCTCTTTGAAGTTTAGTCTAGAGGAAAAGTTCATTACTTTGATGAAACTGGAAAATTACTGTAAGTTTTAGCTCCACTCCCTTGTTTGCTTAGTAACTTTTCTCAGGTTCCATAAATACAAATGGATGTAGATCAATGACTACAGGATCATACAGGAAGGAATGGAGAGTTTTACCAGAGTTCTGATTTGCCTTAATGATAATTTAGCCCTTGTTTATCCACTAGCAACTGAAGTATCAGGGAAGGTGAAGGGTTTGTTTATTTTATTTATTAGAAATATATCCTGCCTTTGCAATTAAAAAAGATTCCCACGATTATTTGACAGTCATTGTTTATTAAATATTTGTTTATTAACAATCTTTTAAGATGAGGTAGCTTAATTTTTTAAAAAACAGAGAAAAACATTTAATACTGATAAACACAATATTTACATATATATGTATATGCATACACACACATACACAAAGTGATAAGGTACACTAGCACTCATGCTGTTTGCAGGAGCTTCTGCTTGCTTATAACATGGCCAGAAGCTCCTTGGAACTCCAAAACTTACGGTGATGTAGTAGGGTAGTGGTGATACCTGGCTCTTCTATGGGGCATATTCTCTAGATTTCTTTCATGGCTGCCTTGCAATTATGTTCCTTTGTTTTAGAGAGGTATTAGAATGTTTCACATGTTGATAATAAAGTACATGGAATATTTCTTTTCCCTTATGAATATCTTACTCTTGCCCCAGATGTTACTTGGACAAATGTTTTCTTTGTCAGCTTGAAGCCAAACAGGAAATAGAGAGAGGCCTTCCATCTCAGACTTGGAAAAGGGAGGAGGAATTTGGTATAGGTAAGTCCAGCTGATGCTTTTGCTGTGTTTCAACTGCAGGCTTACTGGCTCCTAACCTGGTGTTGAGAAATAAGTCTGCCCGAGGCTGGAGTAACATACCTTTTATCACAGTACCCCTCAGCCGCACCCATGGCAAGTCTTTTGCACACCGCAGCGAACTAAAGCATGCCAAGAGAATTGTGGTGAAATTAGGGAGCGCTGTTGTCACTCGAGGTGATGAATGTGGCCTAGCCCTGGGGCGATTGGCATCCATCGTTGAGCAGGTAATTCGGCTTAGGTCCTTCATACCTAGCTTATTTATTTATCTTAATTCTAAATTAAACCTCCATAAGCCAGCTAAAGCTGGCAGTGTTGGGGTATAAGGGAGGATGCTGCACAATAGATTAGATTTTTTTTAAATTAATTTTTATTGAAGAATTTTTTTTACAGAATAAAAGCAATACAGATTTAAAGAAAAAGAGAAGTAAAAGTAGAGAAAGGTAAAAGAAAAGTGATCAATAAGAATGATATAAAGAAGTGGCTTCCAATCTTCTTTACAGCAGATATAAATGCATGCATATTTTATCCTCTTTCTCTCTAAGGTTACATTATGGCTCCCTTCTTTTCATATTCTGTCCTTTCTAATCATCAAACCCATAAATCCCAGTTTCCTTTTTTTCTGTTTTCAGCAAAAAATCCATAAAAGGTTTCCAGTCACTAACAAATGTAGTTATTGTCTTTTCTCTAATCAAGCAAGTCTCAATTTTGCCATCTCTGCAAATTCTGTCATTTCACCAACCATTCCTCCATTGTGGGTGTTTCAGAATCTTTCCATCTTTGTGCATATAATCTCGCTGCAGTTACTATATACAAAAACGATCTTCCATATGCTTTTTCTAGTTATCTGTCCATTAGTCCTAGCAAGAAGAGTTCTGATTGAATATTAATCTTTAAAATTCTTTGTATCGCTCTATGTATTCGAACCCAAATTTTTCTACCTTTTTTGCAAGTCCACCAAGCATGATAAAATGACCCTTCATGTTTTCCATGTTTCCAACATAAATCTGAAGTACCCTTATACATGATAGATAGTTTTTCTGGTGTCATATACCAATGGTGTATCGTTTTATAAAAAATCTCTTTTAAATGGTAACATAATGTGAATTTCAATCCTTTCAGCCACATATTTTCTTACTGGTCCATCTATGTTACAACCAAAGTTCTTAGTCCATTTTATTGTACACTCTTTAACTTGTTCTTCCATTTGAAATTCAGTAAAAGCTTATACATTTTAGCAATTACATATTCATCATTTGCACATAATTCAGTTTCAAATTCTGTCTTAATGTTGTTCAATTCCAAATGTCCTTTTGTCTACTTTAATTCTTGCTCTTAACTGTACATATGAAAACCACTGAAAACTAAATCTGTCTGCAGTCAATTGATCTTTTGACTTCTTCTTGTATTTTCCATGCTGTTGTTCTAACAACTCTCGATATGTTAACTATTTCTCCTTGCCTGCTGATTAAATGTTGAGAAATGAGGAGTGCACAGGAGTATGAACATTAAGAGTCCTAAAGAAGAGAGGTGGTATCTTAGAAGTCCTTTGTGGTACATATTAATGGATAAACTAAGCTGTTTGGGGATTATTTCAACCCTTTCAGAGGCCAGTTAGTTGTGGGGATGCTGCATTGTTGTATGTACTATGTAACATAAACCTGATCTTGTTGCTTTGAAGAGTGTTTGCCACTGTGTTGAAAAATGAAGCAAAATAAAAACACAGGGGCTGCTTCTTTTGGGTCCATAGGTGTCAATGCTGCAAAACCAGGGCCGGGAAATGATGATTGTCACCAGTGGGGCAGTGGCGTTTGGGAAGCAACGGCTCCGTCATGAGATCTTGCTTTCACAAAGCGTGAGGCAGGCTCTGCACTCGGGGCAGAACCAGCTCAAAGATATGGTGAGTAACTGGGAAGGGATGCCAAGGTTCTTGGGAATGGTGCAGGTGCTCCCGTAGCTGACTGATGTGTTCTCTGATCTTTGTAGGCCATTCCTGTGCTGGAGGCTCGAGCCTGCGCTGCTGCTGGTCAGAGTGGGCTGATGGCACTGTATGAGGCTATGTTCACACAATATAGCATCTGTGCGGCTCAGGTAAAACACACAGTATACATTTCGTGAAGGCTCTGTTGAGCTGCTAGGGCCAATCTTTTGAGCCTTCATTTTTACAATGGGTTCCTTTGTTCTCTGTTCAAGGAACTTCAGTTCATTCAAGCAATAGTACTGTGACAAACTGGAGAGGGTGGGTCTGCACCTCCAACACCAAAGTAGAACAGGCTGCCAGACCCTCTTTATTATACCCTGCCACTCCTTGTGTGATATATAACTATTACTAAAGCCTGAAGATTTGAGAATCCAGACCTTAGGGTTACTTTTTTAGAGGATGGCAGGCCCCTTTTCAACAGTGTTCATTTTCTTTTGTTAAGATCCCAGTGGGTACGTATACCCAATAGTCAGGCATGTGGTTAAGAGCATTTGCCAGGCTAGGCAATCTACTCCAGTTTCTAATTCAATATATTTATTAAAACAACCCAGCAGAGAGGAATTAGAAATAGTCTCCTGCACTTTAAAACAGAACTGCAAAGGCTTTTAAACTAAACTTATCAGCAACCTTAGTCTATGATTATACCTTGAGGCCAGGTCTCTAGGGTTCTAGAGCAGGGTCTGGCCTTTATTTTATACCAGCTTCTGGAAAACAAAGCAGGTTCACTCAATAGGAAGTTTAGGGATATGGAAGTAGATTACAAGGAGAAAAATGTAAACTTACCAATCAGTGCCTCAGATGACCTTATGAGGTGCCTTCTAGGTGATTCTTGAAATGCCTTCTTATTGTTAAATTGAGTCATAGGAAATTCAGGTGGGCTTTGGTTAGGTGTGCCTGGGCATATCTGGAATATCCTTTAGTTAGAAAAATGGTCTAGCAAATGGGATCCAGACTCCCTTTGATAAGGGACTAGCTCAGGACTTGACAACAGCTTAGTTGCATCCTTATTTCATACACTTGTTCACCAGCATTCAGGTACTGATAATAGTTTTTACAGCAAAATAATGGTAATTTTGTAATCTGCAGTGGATTGTAATACGACGTTTTACTTTTGTTTTGAACATAAGGATAGCCCTACTGAATCAGATCAAGGCCTGTCTTAGTCCAACGTTTTGTTTCTCAGAGTGGCCAACCAGATGGCTCTAGGGTTGGAGACATGCAACTTTCCACTGCCCAGATAACATTGAGTCTTCAACCATTAGCCCTTGATAGACCTGTCCTCCATGATGTAATCTGATCCCCTCTTAAAGCCATGTAAAGGAGTAACCATCATGTCTTGTAAAAATGAATTCCATAGGTTAATTATGCACTGTATGAAAAAAAAATGTTTTGTCTTTTCTAAATCATCTTCCAGTCAACTTAATTGGATGGGCCCTGGTCCTGTTGTTTTGAGAAAGGGAAAAAAACAGTTTCCTGTCCATTTTCTCCATGCCATAGATGGTTTTACACAATTATATCCCCATCCCAGCCCAATCATCTTTTTTCAAACTAAAAAATATTAAACATTTAACCTTTTTGCCTAAGTTTTAGTTGCCCTCTTCTGTATTTTTTCCAGTAATATTATATTATTTTTAGATGCAGCAACCAGAACTGTACACAGTACTTCAAATGCAGACATACCATAGATGTATATACCCCTCTCTCTGAGATTGTAAGGGAAGGTGGTCTGAAGGTACCATTCTGATAGATCCTGGTATGGTACAGTAAGCTCAGACAGTGTATATATAAAGTTAAGGCATTTTTTGACCAATGAACATCGCTTTACACATTGGAAACCACTGAGCTCACAGGTTACTGCTAAATCAAGATAATTTATGAACAAATTAAAAAGTACCAGTTCCAGCTGAGATCCTGGAGGACTCTAATTTTTCTTTCCTTCTGTTGAGATAATTGCCTGTTTATTCCTATTTGCTTTCTATTTTTTTAATAATCATAAAAGGACAAGCCCTCTTATTCCAATGACTTCTAAGTTTACACAAAGAGCCTTTAATGAGGAACATTTTGAAAATTCAAGTATACAGTGTTAACAGGGTCCCCTCTATCCACATGCCTATTGACACTCTCAGAAAACTACAGTATAAAAAGTTATTAAGTCAGGATTTGCTTTTGCAGAATCCATGGTGATTTTCATTTAGCAAGTTTGTTCTTCTATATGGCTAGTTATTTTTTCTTTGATGATCCCTTTTACCAGTATATGAAACAGACATGAGGTTTTTTTGTTTTGTTTTTGGCATGTGTTCATTATTATCACCTTATATTTTTTTCTGACAAACTTTATGCTCCTTTTATTCAGTTTGTTAGAAACAGCCTTTCCATTTGTTGAAGGAAGACACTTTCAATTTTATGGCTTCCTGAACTCTGCTAAAATGCCATGCTGGCCTCTTCCAGGATTTGGTTGACTCTTTCTTACACTGTGGAATACTCTCTATTTGAGCATCAGTTATTGTAATATTTAATAACCTCCAGGCACCATGAAGAAGTTTGGCTCTCCAGACTTTTCCTTTGAGCCTCTTTTTCACCAGTCCCCTCAATTTACAGAAATTCTCCTCTTGTAGTAGAATATGACTGTGTTGGACTCTGCTGACAGTTTCCTGTTTCCAGGTACGCTTTTGGCTTAACTCTTTATATGATTCCTTGTTAAGAATTTGGAAACGTTGATAGTATCTCTCTAACCTTGCCCATCATGCTGAAACTGATGGAAGCTCATTTTTGTCAGAGTAGTTTTTCTCTTTTTTTCAGATTTTGGTTACCAACCTGGATTTCCATGATGAGCAGAAACGTAGAAATTTAAATGGGACTTTGCATGAGCTACTACGGATGAATATTGTTCCTATCATCAATACCAATGATGCTGTGGTTCCTCCCCCCGAGCCTAACAGTGACCTGCAGGGGGTAAACGTGGGTAACATCTTATAGTGGGTGGTTGGTGCATGCTTCTTTGTAGATATGCCAATATGCTCATTAGTCCATGCCTGTTTCAGAAGTGCTTTGGACCTTGTGTGGGCTTAGTCTTTCTCTGCTTTTCATTAAAGCCTATCTTCAAACTTCCATATGAGCTTGTAAAAACAATGCTACTGCTTTAAGAATTACATTAACTTTATGAATAGATTCCTGCAAGCAATGAGAAGTCATTCAGAAGTCTGAAAAAAAGTTAGGCTGCTTTAATGAATGGCAGAGAGTGTTGTGCTCGGATGGTGCCACTTTCAAAGTTGCACATCTTTATTAACTAGTTGAGCTTTGATGCATGCTAACATGGGCTTAGTGCATAGAGCTAGATAGAATATAGCAGGGCTGTTTATCTTACTGCTCATGGAGATAGCAATTTGTTCTCTTTGCTGTGACTTGCCAGGCTGATTGTTGAGTTGATGCTGATTGACTCCTCAGTATGCAAATGCAAATTGCTCTCAGGGCCACTGCTGTGTTTTACATTGCTAGGAATTAATCAGGCAGATAGTAGCTCACCTGGCTAGTTTTACTGACCTTTTTTTATTTGGGTTCTAGGTAATTAGTGTAAAGGACAATGATAGCTTAGCAGCACGGCTAGCTGTGGAAATGAAGACAGATCTGTTGATTGTTCTTTCGGATGTTGAAGGTACAAAAGTTGCTTCATTGCCTGACTAAATTAATAATGTGTTTATGCAATGTCTTGGTTCAGGAAGAGAGTGTCCAGGAAGCTCTCTGGGGTGTTTATTGACACGCATTAGAATTTGCAGTGGGCTGAGGAAAGGGGATTTTATTTGGGGGAGGCAGTTTTGGAATATATTCAGATTGCCCCATATCATACACTCTCAGAAGGAAAGAGGAGTGTTAGCAGCCTCATGAGCCTTTTTGGTTCTGCCCTCCCTCTTGCAGTTGGCTGTTGACTGGATACTTGAAACTAATAATGCCATCAGGGAAGAATCAAAGGTCAGTGGTAGTGCACTAGTTTTAAATGATTGAAAAGTTAATAGTGTTGTATAGCACGTTGAATTAGGTCTCCAAAAAGTACTTTGGAACTTGCAGGGATGCAAATGTAGCACTTGTCTGTAACATCTTAAAGCAGCTAGCTGCATCTTTTCTTGGGATCATGTGACTGCTCATGTTCCTGGGATCATGTGACTGCTTTAAGGTGCAAAGAAGTGTTACACTGGCACTGCCACACACTCCCAAGCCCTTTTTAGAGACAGAATCCAAAGCACTGCACAGCCCTAATACCTGACCCCTCCAGGTTGGGTTGGGAAAGATTCTTATTAGAGGCCTGGAAAGCGACTGCAGAGACAATAGTGAGCTTGAGGGACCAGCAGGCCACTTCCTATCATCAGTCCTTATTACATAAGATTCCAGCTACCTCATTTCTCTTCCGTCTTAGATTTAGCAAGAATACTTGCTAAAGTACTAAAGTAAAGAATACTTGCTAAATCTAAATGAAAATACTTATCTTATGGTTGTCTCTATAGGCTTTGTTACGTTTCTGGGCCCATTTCTGTCCTTTCATTTCAGGACTTTTTGACAGTCCTCCAGGATCAGATGATGCAAAACTCATAGATATATTTTATCCTGGAGACCAGCAGTCTGTGACTTTCGGAACCAAATCTCGAGTGGGGATGGGAGGCATGGAGGCCAAGGTTAGTCAAATTTTCTTTGTGTTGTTTCATTTTATTTTCTTACTGAAGGAAGGAGAATGATACTTAATAGCAGTTTGGAACCTCTGTTGATACTTTTGCATAAATCTCATAATTTCCTGAAATTGAAAGTTTATTTCTGTGCTCTGTTTTTTGTTCATGAAAGAGACTTGAAACCACAAGCTAAATTTATAAGAAGGATCTTCCAGATTACCCACTGTGTTCCAAATGCAGTACTTCGAGGAGAAGCAGGAGTCAGTAAACTTGAATCTAATCTCTGGATAAATATATTTACCTGCTGGTTAAAATTACACCACAACCCTACTGGATTGACCCATCTAATACTGGCAGACAACTTCAAATCTTCTTGGGAAATATCTGTCCAAAAGAAACTGAACCTCTATGGTTTTTCCAGTGATGCCATCTTAACTTTAGAGTCAGATCAAGCTAGTTCAGTATCAAAGCAAAGGATCTTAGACATAGAAGGCCAAACAGAAATTGCTGTTTTTTCTCATAATTGCAAATAACCAAATTTTAACGCCTAAACCAGCCTCATATTTATATCATATCACAGTTCCCAAATTCAGGAGAGCCTTATCTTTAGCTTGATTTAATGCTCTCGCCAGAGCCATTTTGGAAGGGAAATACAGGAAAATGTCATATGAAACCCAGTACGGCCCCTGTGACACAGATGCCATAGAAACCACAGCTCATGTTCTTCTGTATTGTCAGTTCTACAGGGACATTTGTCACCAGTTGATTACCCCCCCCCTTTTATTTAAATTTCCGGGGCATTCTGATAAATTTTTATTTGTATTATCTGTTAAACAGCCAAGATAAATTTATTTCTCTAAAAGTAGCAAAATCCTGCTACATTATGTGTAATCTTCACCCACAAATGTTTGCCAACAGTTATCAATCTTAGAGGATAATTTTGCTCTGCTTGTTTTATTGAATATGTTTTTATTGATCAATGGCTGAAATAAAGTTTGTTCTGTCTCTCAAGCTGCCCATATATGTAAATGTGTGTGTGTGTATAGAAATAAGTATAAAATATGCTTTTGGTTTCTGTATCTTGCAGAAAATAATCAGATAGATGACGCATCCTTGGCTTGTGCCAAAAGTTTCTGAAGTAGTTGTTTTCTTAATGTCCATTTCTAAAAATTCACTTGTTACAGGTTAAAGCTGCCCTGTGGGCTCTCCAAGGAGGAACTTCAGTGGTGATTGCTAATGGAACCCATCCCAAGATCTCTGGCCATGTCATCACAGATATTGTAGAGGGGAAAAAAGTTGGCACATTTTTTTCAGAGGTAAAACCTGCAGGTAAGTTGGAGCTGTCATGACTATCATCTGTGAGGAAATAAAAATTGCACTCAAGAATATAACTTTGGGGACACAGTAGGCTCATCTACTCATGGCCAGTGCCTCTAGGTACTTTAAACCACAACTCCTAGAATTTTACCTTCTGGGCTGGTGTTTCTGGAAGTTCTAGTCCAAAAATGATCAGAAAGGCAATTTTAAGTCTTTGAGCTATTTGTTCCTTTGGCCATGAAAGCCAAAAAAACCATGAAAGAACTATCAATGCTAAAAACATTGTGAATAGGTGTCTTGCAGGAGTAAAAAATGGTTTCTTTTGGAATGTTAGCTTGGTATCTATGAATTGGGGAGCATTATGACACTTTCAGAATTTTGATGGGGACACGTTAACCTATTTATTTTTTCATTTTATTTTATATACACAAAAGAAATGAAGGAAGGAGGAAGAAAACAACACACCTCTCATAAATTTATTAAGACATACATAGTAAGCCAAATAAATTAAAGGCATAAAATAAAACCAGAAAAGGCTGCGTAACTAGATCTGGTTAATATCACTTCTGTTCACTGTCCTCTCCATGGATTTTTGTCCTGGCAAACCAATCACATTCAATCCGTATATTGCGTGTTCTTTAAACTTCTCACTCCTTGCTTTTTGAGGATCTGCTCACCTCCATCCAGTTGCTTATTTCTTAATCTCCCCCTTTTCTTAGCGCATTCACTCTTCTTTATATACTTGTTTTCAAGTCCACATCCACATTAATTTACCATCCATTCTCTCTTGACCTTACGTCTTCTTGTTTTTTTCCATGCATACTTCTCAAGTATGCCATTTCAAATATATTCCCCTTACTTTTATGTTATACCTGACATACCCAACTCTCTTACATACAACAAAGTGGGCGGTAGCAGCCCAATCAGATACATCGACATCTTTGCTTCTTGCAGCATTAATTATTCACAACAGCATATGTGAAACCCACAACTTTTCTACCAACATTTGCACACCTTAAAATTTATTCATATATTTTCCCATCTTTAGTAAACATCCTTTTAAGGTATGCAACTCAATATTCTTGCTCTAATTTTTCAGTATTTATGTATAACTTGCAATTTATCACTCCATTTTTCCTGTTAAAACTAACTTGATCTTTAGTGCATTAATTTTGAGATTCATACTCATTGCATCATATACTCTAACACTGGATGCAAATCACTTGGGTTCTCAGCCAATAATATTGCATCATCTGTGTACAGAACTACACACATACTCATATCTTCAATGTGAGTGGTATCCTGAATGTGTTTGAATGCCACATGTACCTTCTAGGTGGTAGGAAACAAACAAGGAATGTTGGTGTGCAAGGTAGTCTCTAGATAAGAGAACCTAGCTTGCATAGAATAGCATGAATGTGCTTGGGGTAAAATTGATTTTAATTATGTCTGGCATATTGACCAAAATGTGGCTGGTATTGTGTTTTTACCATTTATAACAATCTGTTCACTTACACATTCTTAATTATCTGGGAAAGGAGCAGCCATCTCACTGATTCACAAGCTATTAAGAAAAGGGATAGAGGTTAGGGGTAGGGTTAGAGTTGGAGTTATGCTCATGTGGCCCCATTGCTTTGCAAACCTCACTGGTTATCAGTTAGCTTCCAGGTGTAATTCAAGGTGCTGGTTGTCACCTTCAAAGCCCTTCATGGCATAGGGCCTGGCTGTCTGGAAGAACTACCCCTCTCCCCATCGGCTCTGCCCATCCAGTACAATCCAGTGTCCAGGACCCAAGACAGGACCCAGGAAGCATACACACCTTGTTGCAGCACCTGCCTTTGGGAATGACATCCCTTCCAGAGATTCATGTGGCTCCCCCACTTATGACATTCAGGAAACTACTAAAAATTTGGTTGTTCTCCCAAGCCCTGGGATAGGCTGGTTATGGAGCCCTCTTTAGTTATATTTAGTTTACAGCTGGGTGTTTTGTTTTGATAATTGGATTTTTATGCTCTCCAACTTATAATGGGTATCAAATATGGTTAAGTTTTTAGAATAGTATCCTTGTAGTACATGGTGACTGGAAATAACACATCGGTATTTACTACATAATGTCCGTCCTTTTGATTTTAAAAGGACCAACGGTAGAACAGCAGGCAGAAATGGCTCGAACAGGAGGCAGAAGTTTGGCAGCACTACAGCCTGAGCAGGTACTTTTCCAGCTGTAATACAAAACATTGTAAAGCCCTCGAATATGCTGTAGGTGTTTGTAGCTCGATAGCACTATCCAAAGATAAGTCTTGCAGAAGTATTAATATGGATTTTTCTCTATACAAAAGTACTTGTATAAGAATATTGCAACTTTCCCCAGTCTGGTTTCCCCAATCTGGTTGTCCTCTCAGATGTTTTGGAGAACACCATCTGTAATTCCCATTCAGCATAGCCATTGGTCATGACGGATAGGAATTATGGAGATGATAGCCCAATACATTTGGAGGGCACAAATTTGCAAAAAGCTGAAATTGGATCCTTTTTATGCACCTCCCATGGAGGATGATATAATGGCGCCTTAAAATGTCTGCTTCTAAGGAAGATTGAAGTTGTAGCAAAGCCCAGGAATCATGCTTTCAGGATGTTTGCAACAGCTGCTCTTCTTTGAGAAAACAGAAGGTAGTGAACTTTTACTTGAGCCCGTGGACCAGGTGGGGTGATATAACAGCCCACATTTGATGTATGGACTAGAGGCTCTCCATTTCTAGCACTGGGTATGTTCTGCATAAATAGTGACCAATGGAACTGGATTCAACTAAATTCAAGCTGTGGAAAGATAGCTTATCAAACTAACTGCAGTGAAATGCCAGATGGCTTCTTGTGTATCTTACTATAGAGAGCTGAGATCATCTATCATCTTGCTGATCTTCTGACAGACCAGAGAGAAGAGATTCTTCAGGCCAACAAAAAGGATTTGGAAGAGGCTGAGAATAAAGGTATTGTAGAAAGGTTCAGGAAGTTTAACATTGTTTATGGGATAGGAATGATTTTTTCACTAATGACAGGGCATTTTTGAGGCTGATTTTTTTTGTTTTCACATCCTGCAGAGATTGATAAAGGGATCTGTAAGCATTCAGAAACATTTGACCAAATTTCTTCAAAACTTGGGAGCCCAAATTCAATTCAATATTCTATTCTATTCTATTCTATTCTATTCTATTCTATTCTATTCTATTCTATTCTATTCTATTCTATTCTATTCTATTCTATTCTATTCTATTCTATTCTCTCCTCTCCTCTCCTCTCCTCTCCTCTCCTCTCCTCTCCTCTCCTCTCCTCTCCTCTCCTCTCCTCTCCTCTCTCCCCTCTCCCCTCTCCCCTCTCCCCTCTCCCCTCTCCCCTCTCCCCTCTCCCCTCTCTCCTCTCTCCTCTCTCCTCTCTCCTCTCTCTTCTCTCTTCTTTGGTGGAGGGGGAGGAAGCTTTTCATAAATTAGGAATTGGCTATGTTTTGATGGCTGCAGATATGATCACTGCCATATTGGTGTTGATCACTTATAAGATTTCAGACATGAACACTCATTTAAGTGATATGTGATATCATTTAACCACTCTATAGTTAAGATCATCTTGTACTTTCTTCCTGACCATGGTTTGTTCTTTTGTACCCTTTGTATTAGCCATTGAAAGTAAGAAAAAGACATCTAGCACTTTAGAATGAGTAACCATGTCCCCTGTTCAGGAATGGGAAAGATTTCTTTCCTACTATGTATTTTAACTTTACCATAGTTGCCTTAGTGTGGATCACATTAACTATTGCAACTTGATCTGTGTCCTTTGATTTCTGATTCCTTTTCAGGGAGATTGGCTCTCCCTTTGTTAAAGAGACTCAGTCTATCAACCTCCAAGCTGAATAGTTTGGCCATAGGACTGCGTCAGATTGCAGCGTCCTCGCAAAATAGCGTTGGCCGTGTCCTTAGAAAGACGAGAATAGCAAAGGATTTGGAACTCGAGCAAGTGACTGTGCCTATTGGGGTCTTGCTGGTGATTTTTGAATCCCGCCCTGATTGCCTTCCTCAGGTATGGTCTCATTTCTATCAGTATTAATATTGTTTACTGTGAAATGGAAATATACCTTCTTTACCAATTCTTTGGTAATATTTTTGCCTCTCCAAAATAGAATTTCAGTCTCAAACTCATATGCTTGTATGGTATATATTTCATTTATGAGGCAGATCTTCCCCTAGTGGATTCATATCATAATTCATTTGGTATTATGCAATAATAGAGAAAAACTAGACAATGTGCCTGGGAATTCTCAGAGATTTGGTCCAACATATCTCAAGGGTGCCAGATGGAAAGAGGCTGTTCTGGTAGACTAAAGTGGTACTGTGATGTTGTTCTTTAGTGTTGGTCTCTCTCTTCTCCTGATAGGTATCTGCTTTGGCTATTGCTAGTGGAAATGGTCTGTTGCTCAAAGGAGGCAAAGAGGCTTTACACAGCAATCAAATCCTTCACCACCTGACTCAAGAAGCACTTTCAATTCATGGGGTGAAGGATGCAGTGCAGCTGGTGAGTGCTTAGGAACACAATATGGGGAATGGGTCACTCCAGTAGGAAAAGGCATTGTAAGGTAAGGAAATCTCAAATTGATGTCAAAATCAGATGTATTTTGGAAAGAAGAGTAAAAGTAACATGGTACTGCTCTTTTTCTGTGTTTAAGAAAAAGCTTGATACTTGGAACTTGATACTTGGATGAGGAAATAAAGTGAGAATTACTGATAGAAAAAAACTTCAACAAAGTTGTTTTCTGTTGGAAAGATATGTTGCAGTTTACTGCATCTGAAACAGATTTTTTTCCCTTTCTAATTGCAATCTGCTGAGCTTCAGCTTAATGGATGGCTCTGCATCAAATCATTAAAGCCAGTCACAACTTAAGGATTTGTGCAGTGCAAGGAATTCTTTTGGAACAGGCAAGAATTGTGCGAATGTTCTTCATCTGAGACTGTGGACCACCCAAGGCTTTTCCACTTGAGAATTTGTGACGGGCTGCACAGGCTGTTCCAGACATTTGTTCTCTAGAGTTGAGTTTTAACAAGCTTGTTGTTCACACTTGTACACATCAGCTTCCAAAATCAAATAGGACTTCATGAATAGTGTGAACAGTGTTTATAAACAACTTTTACTTTCAGACTTTCAAAGTGATTTACAGTGATTACAAAAGCACACATTGAAAACATCATAAAAATAGGATGAAAGAAGAATGAAAACAGAATAAAAATACCCCATAAAGGGGAATTTAGCCACTGCAATGGTTGATACAAAATAAATAATTTAAAAAATAACTAAAATATGTTTGCATAGCGGCCTGACAGAAATATTTTTGTTCATCTGTTTTGTGTTTAGTCTCATGCTGAATGTTCACGCATTCACAGAATTCACTTAGGTATGTGTATTTATATAAACTAGTATTTGTGGTTTGACTGGTTTGGTTTTTACAGGTGAATACCAGGGAGGAAGTGGAAGATCTTTGCCGATTAGACAAACTGATAGATTTGATCATTCCCCGTGGCTCTTCTCAGCTGGTTCGGGATATCCAAAAAGCAGCCAAAGGAATCCCGGTGATGGGGCACAGTGAAGGGATTTGCCATGTGTATGTGGATTTGGACGCCAGTGTTGAGAAGGTTACTAGAATAGGTGAGAGGTTTTGTTTCTTAAGAGTGGGCATGGAGGAGATGAACTATCCCCATGGTTTCCATATATCTATATATTTCAGATGTTGTAGAGCAGCCTTCTGCTCCAAATGTACAGTAAACCTGCCAGAATTCTTAAATATGGGAGCAATAGTCCAACACATCTGGAGGGCACCACTTAGAAGAGTGCTTTGTAGCATCTTTAAAACATGCCACTGAATTAAACCAATTGTCTATCCTCCTTCCAGTGAGAGACTCAAAATGTGAATATCCTGCAGCCTGCAATGCTTTGGAGACACTGCTAATACATCGGGATTTGCTGAGAACTCCTGTATTTGATCAGATTATTGACATGTTGCGGGTGGAACAGGCAAGTGAGGATGGCTTCCAGTGTAGGTTAAGTATAAAAAATTGCCTGTCAGTAATTTCTATGCAACGTGGGGTGCTGTCTAAAGGATGATGCTATAGATGCATACACTGAGAAATTTCTAAAGGCAGTAAGGTGTCATATCATATTTAGCAAACTAGTGGTAGCATTTGTTTGCCCTGATAGCACATATTGATTGAAGCCAGGCTTTCTAATGGAGCATCTTAGCTTTGGGATTCTCAAGATGCTTGCAGTCCTATTTAGATTGGCAGCAATAGAAAATAGACGTTTGGAAATGAGGTTCTTTTTGAGGGTCCTGAATATAATTCCTTGGAAACACAGTATTCTTCAATAAAAATGGGTTGATTATTGTGTAATACTCTTGAAGCAGGATATAGGGCTGGATAGTGAAAGAATTTTTTCCACAACTTAAGCTGAGAGCCTTATACATTGACTGAAACAAGCAGATATGAACTAGCCCCACAAATGAGACGGAAGTTCTTCATCTAGGTTACTCTGTACATTTTTGTGACTAAAAACATTTGACCCAACAATGAGAGTTTTTTCCCCCCCAGAAACACATAGAGAGGAATGTAAGACATTGTCCAAAGCTAAATTAATGTATGCAGCCTGGAAATTCTGAGAGGTGCAGTCCAATGCATCCCGAAGATCCCAGGTTGGAGAAAATTGATTTTCACTGATTGGTGGTGGCTCTGTCAAGTTTCAAACATGGACTTTTCTGGCTCTATCTGGAAATGCCACTGATTGAATTAGGTATTCTGCATGCAAACACACATCTAGCACTCTACTCACCTTGGCTGGATTCACACTCTGGATAACTTTGTGCCAGTCGCCCTCTCAGCCCAGCTTACGTTACAAGGTCATTGTTGTGGGAATAAAATAATGGGAGATCCTCATGTAAGCCACCTTGAGCTCCTGGAGAAAAGGCACAATATAAATTTAACAAATAAATAACATGATTTGTTTGGTTGTATGAAAGCACAGTCAATAACCTGTGACTTATGGCTTAGTAAAATGTGCAAACCTAATTATGGCTTATTCCACCAACCATGATTAGGCAAGTCACATTGTATAATGTGTGATTTGGGTATGTAGCCAACCTTTTTGTGCAGCAAATGCTTAGAAAAAGAACATACTATGAAGTGTGTTTGTCTTTCACCAGGTGAAGATACATGCTGGACCCAAATTTGCTTCCTATCTAACATTTAGTCCTTCGGAGGTAAAATCACTTCGCACAGAATATGGGGACCTGGAGTGCTGCATTGAAGTGGTGGACAGTGTACAGGATGCTATTGAGCACATTCACAAATATGGGAGCTCCCACACAGATGTAATCATCACAGAGAACGGTTAGTGGCAAAATTGACTACCCTGGTGCATTGAAATGCATGTGTCTGTATGAGGGTTTCAGGGTGGCATCAGTTGGCATGAAGACTGCTTCTGAAGTTCCTGTTTAAGGGGGTGAGACTCCTCACAATGTGTGCCTCTCTTCCCTTGCATGTCCTGTAACATTTGAAGATATGGGCCACAGCCATATCCTAATCCTAATAATGACAAAATGACAAAACCGCATCATGACATCACAAAAGCTCTGCCCTGTTGTAGTTGCATCACAATGTCACAGAGAAGTATGTAAGGGCAGAGGTTGCATCATAATGCCACAATGCACACTTTATCACTTGCCCCCCTGGTCTCCTGCCAATGCCTCTGGCTACGGCTGCTTCCTCATTAGCATTTCCAGTCCCAGATCTGTGAGTAAGGCTCACAAGGGAAGGTGCTCTTGTCATCTTCCTTTATGTGGTCTGGATTTCCTAATGTTTCCAGAGAAATGCAAATGGACCATGTCGTGGCATCCTTATTCCATAAGTAACATCTGAAAGAGGCCTCCCTATGACCAGTGTTTAATTATTTCTCCCCAAGGCTGTTCACTGTTGCTAGAGCTCTCAGCTGCCCATTGTTCCATGCTTCCTCCACTGATCTGTTTGGAGAGAACTGTATAACACTACACTCATTCTTTGGGTACGAGTCCTTCTGTTGGCCAAAACAATGCATCCATAGAGAAGCTGGGAATTATCAGCAGGGCTTGGAGCTGGTTCTTTGAATGCTTTTAAAACTAAGAGGGGGTGGAGACCAATGAAGAGAGGGAGGACTCCTGTGAGGATTTAGTGCTTCCAGTGGCCACCGAAAGTTGGATGGATCTTTGGGAAATCCTGAAAGAAGGATAGCAGGCTGGCCTACATCCAGGATAGGAACCATCCCACGCTGGAACATTTTATGGCAGGTTCTGTTTTCAGAAAGAGAATTTACAGAATTTTCTATGATAAAATATCTGTTTGTTCCCTTAGCTCAGGCACAATGCAAACTATATTAGCATAACATTAGTGAAAAAAATAGATGCAGTACATAGAACAGGTTCAAAAGAGGTAATTCTTGCTGAATTAGAATAGCCTATATCAACACAATGCTATTATAAAACAGGATGTTCAGTAAGAATTATTTTCCCCCCTTTGGTTATCTTCAGAGAAAACAGCAGAGTTCTTCCTGCAGCACCTGGATAGTGCCTGTGTGTTCTGGAATGCCAGCACCCGCTTCTCAGATGGCTATCGTTTTGGGCTGGGTAAGGGAATGTGCTACGTGCCCTGGGTACACTTGAAGCTAAATGCAAAAGGTGAAACATGTCTTGAGATTAAACCTATCTGCATTTCAAGTAGGATTGAATTTCTTTCTGATACTTGGTATGCTAAGGAGATTTGCTAAACTGTCTTGAAAAGCTTTTGAATATTTTAGTATTAGAGTAATTTAAGCCAAAATACGGGAAGAATTTTGATGAGTGTGTGATGACAGGTAGAGGTTATCCAAGGAGAAGAGCGCTAAAAACTAGTGTAAGAGGTAGCTAAAATGCCCTGTTCAGGAAGTATTGTGGGAGAGATGCAATTGAACCAGTGCATAATCAAGAAGCAACTGCTGTTGACAGTAGCCTGTAAGAACCAGAGTATGACATGAAGGATAAAGCAAGAGCTTTAGATGAAAACATGCAGGCATTTAGCATAAGAATGCAATTCTAATAGAAATGTATCAGATACAAATGATTGGCTGGACATGGAGAAATTAGCTGCTTTCCATTTAGTGCTGCATCAGAAAAGGAATTGCAATAATCTGAGTAAGAAGAAAATGTTAAGGAGAGAACGATCTGACAAGTCAAATGCTAGAAAGCAGTAGAAAAGGAATGAATGAATGCTGGCGAGAATTTAAAATGAGTGAAAGCATGTTCTGGACAACAGGGCCTGTAACATTAGAATATTTTTTTCCTATTCTGTTTCTTTTTTTAAAAATCCATTTCTGTTCTATCCTTCTCCGTCAGGTGCTGAGGTTGGCATCAGCACATCGCGGATCCATGCCCGTGGGCCAGTGGGAATTGAAGGGCTTTTGACGACCAAGTGGTTGCTACGTGGGGACAATCACATTGTTTCTGACTTCTCCGAGCAAGGGACCATGAAATACCTTCATGAAAACCTTCCCATTCCACAGAGGAACACTAACTGAGAATCTGAGTGAAGAGCGTGGTACTTGTTAGGGCTGTTACAATTTCAGAACCTAGCCTGGAAAGGACATGGACTTTCTCCAGGCTTGCAGTGTTTTCTGCACTTTCAACTTTCGGGATACTCAGGAGTGTGGAAAGTGGGATTCTGTGCTTTAGTTTTTTTCTCCCCCACTCAACTGCATTCTGTAGGCGACAAGTGCAGATGCATAAAGGATCTCTTGCAGTGCAGGAAAAAGAACTGTTGATCTTTCTTTGATGATGATGACATACCATCAAGTCGTTTCCATACTTCACTCCAGATCAGAGGGAAGGTTTTGGCTAGAAGTAGAACTGAATGCCTTTTTTTCTCCAATGCTGTTCTTGCTTTGGGAAAAACACTGGGGAATTTTTTTTTCTTCCTCCTCCTCTAGAGATTCGTAGCATCTTCTTTTAATTTTTAAAAGTGTTCTACCAGTTCATGTCTTATTTAAAATGTTGAATCACCTTAATAAATATTCCAGGTACAGAATGAATGGTCTTTATCCTCCAAACTTTTTTCATGTCTAGTTTCCTTTAATTACTGGCTGCCTTGTGGGATAAGAGGGTGGGAGAGTAATAGTTGTATATCTGTGAGGGTTTTCACAAAGACCCTTTTATGAATATTTGTATCAAATACTTTATTCATGAATTTTATATAGAATTTTATTTCCCGAGACAGAAACATATTTTTCAAATGTCATGGTTTTGCAAATAAAACTCCCTTGCAATAAGTTTGTTGATTCAACCATTTTGTTCACAATATATATTGTGTTGTACTAGTGATGGGTGACACATTTATATAGTATGCAACACATTGTGCAGTTATACTTGATTAGCACTCACATTATTGCTTGTGCAAAATCCTTTTAATTTTCAAGCTCACGTAAACTCTATGAGTTAAGTGGTAATTATTTCCATTTTGAAGACAGCATTCAGAGCAAGATGCTGATCTGCCCATATTAGCAAGCTTCCAACTGAACTATGAAGTCATGTTTTTGAGATCCAATATTGGCACTTGATCTTCTGAACTGGACTGCTTTCATTACATCTCTCACAGGTTCAATTCATGGTAGTTTTCAGTTTAATTTTAAATGATAAGTTGTATGTTTATGTGTGTATTCCTGTATTTTGCTTAACTAAATAGTCCAGTGAAAACTGTGGCAGTCCTTTGTGCTTTTTCCAAGGAGGGTTGTTATCTGGAGCTATGAAAGCTTCTGGGGGATGTAGAAGTATATGGATATTATTCTAAGTTTTCTAAATTCTGGTAAACCTCAACCTTAGCACTGAATTTTTATATTTCAGATATTTATAACCTACTATTCCTACACATTCCGTACAGGAGGAAAAATTCCTTAATCTAGTCTCTGTTCTGTAATGCCCAAACAGGAGCTCAACATCCTTTTTGCGTTTCCTGGCTTAGAAAGCTATACTTTTGACAGGACTTGATGTCTTTGGTACACTCTGTTATAGCTCTCTACCATTGGAATTAGTTTAAGAAAATTACAATAGTGAAGCTCCAAGTGTGGGAAGGATTCAATTTTGTTTTGAGCATAGATGAAGTGGGCTATGTTGCCCATTGACCTTAATCCTCTTCCCACTTCTCTGACTCTCATTGGTTGTGGGGGTGGGGGTGCATCTTAGTTCTTTCCCAAAGCAGGAACAGGGCACTGGCAATTTTAGTATATGTGTATACGTAGTACTGCACTGTTTCTGCATACCATGGTGTGATGGAATGTATCTATGAAGAGGAAGGTGATGTGAGAGATCAAGGCTATCAGGAAGGAGGGGGTGCATTCCAGGAAGGGAAAGGAGACAAAAGACAACCCAGTCCGCAGGGGGAGTGTGGGAAGCATAAGAGGTTCAGCATAGCCACTCCCTAGAATCTCCCAAGGTATATCCGCTTGTTGCAGTAGTATAGATTTAGTCTGGCAAGATTCTGTCTATAAGGTAACCAAATAAAGGAACTTAACTGTTTCACTGTTGTTCTTGGGCTGGGCCTGACACGTGGGGGCAAAGTCTCATGATTGCAGTGAGTGTAAATACAATAAATAAAATGCTGCACGTGTTTTTCTAACTTACTGATTTTCTTTATGTTTGATAGTATACTGCAAACTTGTTACATATGCTGCTTGTTTTCCCATACACTCACATACCTGGTATCTGATTTATGTTGTCTGTGTATATACTGTCTTTGGGGAGAATATTGAGACAATGCGCACAAACTGTTCCATAATGACATACCAGCTTTGGAATGACTTCATGTCAGGATTGTTTTGCTTTTATTTTCTTGCTGATCTTAATGTTGTTCAAATTCTGTTTTATTAATCTTGTGAGCTTAAAATTGTTTAGAACATCTATGTATGTATTAATTGGTCTCTTCCTTATGAACTTTCTGGACAAATGAAGGAGTTGAAGAAGAAATATCCACTATTCTGTGACATGAGTGATACAAAAGGACCTTATGTGGCTGTCTTTTTACATTGCACTAATTGGTATCTTTCTGGATTGGTAAATTTGATTATTGATTACGTGCGATCAAGTCATTTTTGACTCCTAGCGACTACATAGATAGGTTTTCTCCATGATGATCTGTCCCTAACCTGGTCTTTCAGGTCTTCCAACATTGCACCAATTGCCACTGTAACTGAGTCCATCCACTTTGCTGCTGGTCGTCCTCTTCTTCTCTTCCCTGGTAAATACTTAGTTTAATTCTGAAATTGCTGTGTCACTATGTATGTGGTTTGGGTAAGTATGGCAATTCTATAGACCGGGGTTATAATACATTATATAATCATTTGTCTACTGACTAAGTTTTTCGTGTTTGACATCAGCTTGAACATGATACACGTAGCACATTAACATTGTCAAGGTCACTCTTGTTCAATACTAGAAATACCATCTAATCAGCTGTTTTGGTGTAATAGTTTTTTGGTCTTGTAGCATGCTAAATGCTTTAATACATAGTTTATGCCATCCCTACAGTCTTGAGAGGCCACACTGCTCCTGGTTATTGATCTGGTCATTGATCTGAAGCTAGACTGGAGTGGACTGAATATATTTGCTGTATGGTGACTGAGCTTATACAAGCCCACTGCTAAAACTGCATGTACTCTGGATGGAATTTCAGGGAAGACTGAAAAAAAGATGCTTTCATTTTATCTTGGGCATTGGAGAAGCAAAATATATGGGGCTCTGGATAATTTATAATTTAAAAAGAGCATGCTGTATGCTTTGAAGGCTATTCAATAAGATGAACTGCTGACATGGTGGGCCACTTTTTACAATATGTCACCGACCAAAGACAGTACTGTATTCAAGCCCTTATTAAAAAGGAAACCTACTTCATGCTTCTTTAGAGCAGCCTTTCCCAAGAGATTAGCATTTCTGTGATTAGTCTGTCATGACACATCTTAGTGCCTCTACTGTTCCTCTGATCATCCATAATATGCATGCCCAAAACCCGCAAATGCCCATTGGATCTTAACACTCTGAATAACTTGGGAATTCAGCAACACAAACATAAAAACATATATCTCTAAAGAATATTTTTCATCCCTCCAGCCACGTGTTGTAGTGTGCCAGTTTCTGGGAATCTTTTCTCCTGCCCTCCCACATACTGCAATTCCATTGTTGTTGATTTGTTCTCCTTTTTGATTCTTCTAAAGATTATCTTCTAAAGTTTAATTCAAACATTCTGTGTCTGTTTTCACTGCTTATTTGGACGTCTTGCTTGCTTGTTCTAGAGAGGGAAACACATGGTTTCTACCCAAAAGTAATACAGTAGTTGATGGTACATCTCTGAATGGCTTTTGCTCTGAACAGGTGCTAACAGAAGCACTGTGACCACCCAATCATCCCCAAGGGAGTGCAAAAATAAATACAGAAATTTTTAAAAAAAATTATGGGTTTCTAACTTTGCCAAAGAACAAAAGTCCTCAACCTGCCTCAGTCCTTCTGTTAATTCCAGACTCCTGTAAGAGTGCTATTTCCTGATTCTGGCAAAGCCCAATTTCTTCTGCTCTCCAGACGGTACATTTTCTTTATTAATTCTAGTTTACTTTATTTCCTACTTCGTTAGTACACTCATTGATCTAGCAAGTGTCTTTTGTTTCCAGGTTAATAATGTTATTTTAAAAATTATTATTCTAAGGTTATGTTCAGGCTCAAATCAATTTGCTGCAATTTTTGGAGAAGGTTGGAACAGCCTGTAATATAATCCTTGAGGCTGCCAGCAGAATAAATATAGCACAGCACACAGATGGCTACAGAACAAGGGATCCAGGCAATCTACAATCCCACTACTTTTGGGTATCCCTGTTTCCTGTTCTTCTCAGCTCCTCCCCAAGAAATCTTCAGCAACTCTTCTCTTGCTGTGATACCGTCATTCACCGCCAAATGTCCCTCTGCAAGGTCACTGATTCTTTGTTCATTAGCAATTCTAGGTCAGCTTGCTGTGAGAGTCTCCTCACTCAGGAGAGAGTCACATTCTGTATCAATGTCTCCAGACAACAGCCCTTCCCAAGCTTTCAGCCAGGCCAATTGCTGAGAATCCCTGTCTTTGATGATCCTTCGGAGGACTTGTATACATACTTTGAGCACTGCAGTGATATCATAGAAGACACCATCCAAAGAGGCGGGAAGTGCTTAGTGTACTGTAAAAACGGCCGCAGCAGATCTGCAACTATCTGCACTGCTTACTTGATGAAACATCAAAAGCTCAGGCTGAAGGATGCCTTTGAGGTATTGTGAGCATGCTGAAAATAAAAATTACTTCTGTATCTGATTAAACGGACTTGTATTTTGGTGATGTGTGAAACAAATACTGAAATATTTAACTGGATGGAATATTTTAGCCATCTCAGTAATCATGATTCAGCATTTTGTTTTGTAAAGGAACTTAACAAAAGGGCCAAAACACAATTGAATTATGAAAATAGCTAATTTAAGTCTCATCTGGTTAACTCTGACAGGAACTTAAAAAAAAAAAACCCTGAGGACTAAATGTAAACCATTTTAACATATCTGATTCAAGAGCAAAAAATATCCATAAAATGAAATTTGTCAACTTAATTGATGGAAGTTTGTACTTTCTTCAGCATTTAAGTATTGTATCACTTTTTTAATGCCAAACATTTCAGAAATAGCCTTTCCATGCTACTTTTACTTGCAAACTGGTTTCTGAAAGATACCACTTATTTCCTTAAAAGTTCATCTTTTTCTATGAAAAGCAAATTATTTTATTCTCCCCCACCCCTGAGATTGGAAGCTAGCTGCTCATGCTATATATTCTCATCTGCTCTCAGAATCCAGTTTTTGTGTTGTTTTGAAAACTTGACTGAGCAACAATGAGAGAAAGGAAATGTGTGTATACAAGAGATGGTGATGCTAGAGTCAGACTTCCAATTTTCTTTCATAATATTGTCATGCTCCAGAATTAGTATAGCTTTCAGCTGAGTTACCTTCAGTCATGACTTTAGAAAAAAAGTGGAGGGGGGGGCTTCCCTTTGAACTCCTTGGAATCATTTCACTACCTTTAATTTATTCTAAACAATCCATTTTGTAAATGATGAGTGTAAACTCAGGCTTCTCTGCCTTGGAGTAACACAAATGAATCTTTTTCTTGAATCACAAATTGCACTTCGGCTAGGTCACAGAAGGCTAAACCAGTATTTAGATGCAAGCATCTAAATGCTGATTTAGTTTAATTCAAATCATACCTTCCCCTCCAAATTCACTGAAGCATATTATGTAAACAGGGCCCAACTACATTGTTGAGGACAAGTTAATATGCCAGATGAACCTAGGAAAACTGGATTAAATAATTGGAAGGGCTTAGTTTTAACCACAAACCGGCTTGTTTTAGGCATTCCATTTCACTGCTCATTTTAATTTTCATTCCCTCAACCAGACCAGGCGGGTGAAGAGAAGAAAAGGAATGGTAGGTCATTGACTCCCACCAGAAAGAAAGAAAGAAAAAAAAAATGACAAAAGCAGGAAGTGAGGTGGGAAATAACCTCTCAACTTCCTTTATGGCCATATAAGAGCTAACAAAATGGCTACTGGCCCAAGCAACACAGATCACGTGCTGCCAGCATCCAAAGATGAATACATTGACCAAAGGAAGGAAATAATAGCACTATTATCCTGTTTGATTCTCCTATAGCTGCAATCAATCTCCTTTTAAAATGATTATTAGTATACTAAAATTACAAACGTTCATGTGCAGAAGACACTGTTCAACTTGTGTTTCAAGTTGAAGGTTGATGGTTCCCCAGAAGAATGTCTAAGTTGTTCTATTAAACTGCCTTCTAACTTCATAGCCCTGCTAGAGCTATTGGGAAGACCAATACCCAGGAAGTTGCCTTACTTCACATCAGACTGCTTCTCCTTCTAGCCTAGTATGGTTTGCTCTGATTAGCAGTAGATCTTTGGGTGCCAGTGGCGTCTTCCCCCTCACTGCTGTTTTATCCTTTTCACTGGATATGGCTGGGATTGGACCTTGGACCTCTTGCATGCAAAATATATGTCCTACCACTGAGCTGTAACGTTTTCTTATAACAATTGCTTGCTACCTCCTTCATAATTCTAGGATAAAATGCTTGGGAGGGAAAGTCCTTATGATCAGTGCAATGTGCTTTTTCCCTACCTTGCAGATTGTGAAGAATGCCAGGCCGATGGCAGAGCCCAATGCAGGATTTTGGTCTCAGCTACAGAAATATGAAGACCATTTGCAAACATAGCAGCAAGGAACTCTTTCTCCAAAAACAATTTCACATAAGAAATATATTGATTCAGATTATAATCTTGGGAAATTCCTGTAAAGAGGAAGATTTAAGATACTTCTGGGTAATAGCTGAATTTAATATATTAAAAAAAACTCGGATCAGCTACTGTATTATTGTAGACTTAAGAAACTTTACCTGAAAACTTCTGTAAAAATCTTTTAGCACATCACAAGGCATAATTCAAATCTCTGCAATCTGCTCCATTTTAAGACTATAATTAAATGCAATTATGGTGGGTTGGCCAAACCTTTTTGTGGGACAAGAGACTCTTCTGATGGTGTTGTTGAATGTCAGCAGCATGGTTTTTCACCATTCTGAGGTAAAAAACATGCCAGCGTTGTAGTAGAAGCCCTAAGTTAGTTCGATGTTTGCTTAAACAGAATCATACTCCCTCAAAACAAGGGTGAGGGGGAAGAATTCCTGTCAGCATCTCCCATTTTGTGACATCTGTGGCCTATGCTTACTCTAGCCTCCATCTACCAAAAGATTGCCCAGCCCTGCTCTGTGGTTTGAAATCAGTGACTGGTGCCTCATTGTTCTGTCCAATTTTAAGCTGTTATTGTTGTTTTGAATAATGAAGAGTTATGGGGAATGTAGAGCTGGCTTATGACTGACTTATACTGCCTTATAACTTTCCCAAATTCTTCAGGTTAAAGACTTCAAAAAACCTACAGCAAATTGTGTCTGGTCTGGTCACAAAGATTCCTGAAATCTTTCATGTGGAAATTGAGTCTGCAAAGATTTTTCAGGCGAAAAATAAGAAACAAATACTGTTAAACTGTTTTTCTTGAACAAGCTGAAAAATCACATAAAGGCCAGACTTTGAAAATTATTGCACAAAATCAAGTTGCAATAAAAAATTGAAAATTTGTTTAAAACATTTAATGTAAGTTTGCTACAAATGTGTCTTGCTTCATCTACTATATAGATTTTGACAATGGTAAAGAGGCATTACATATATAAAAGTATCTGTTCTCTTCTGCTTGTCTTATTAGGACAATATGTTCAGATGCTAGTAATGCATGATAGAGAGTTGCACAGAATGGATAGGGAGTACTATATACAGTATAAAATAGTTAATTTGGACTTAACATCTAAAATAAAGCTACCCTTATTTGTAATTTATATCTCTATTTATTTACAATATTTGTAGACCATTTTAATCAAAAAGACTCTGGGCAATGCAAAACAAGGAGAAAACTTTATTAATTAGACCCATTAAAACATACAATAATAAAACAATTAACACAATACAGTCAAGTGCTCACACATAATCACTCCACAGGTCAAAAACTTATTAAAATAAAACAGTTTTCAGGGGCTTCTGGAATGCAAGGAAGCCGATACAAATACTTTCATGTCTCACTGTTCACATTAGGGCAAGGAATCCAGGTAATGTTAGACTACAACCTCATTATCCTTGATGCTAGTTAAGTGTTGTCTAGCAACAGTTGTCCCAGAGATTTATTACCTCCATTTAATTCAAAAATACATCAGCTCGAGTATTTGCTTGTGACTTGGCATATTTGTTTGAAAAAACCAGTGAATGGTGACCCTTCATTTTATACATATCATTTTAGGAGCATTCTAGCTTGTAGGAAGCAGTATTTTCTTTAGAAAACTTCTGTTATTAAACCTTAATGGCTAGTTTTTAAAATGAAAAATAGCTTGGGAGAAGAGAGAAAGCCAAAGTGATAAACTTTTCTCACACTTAAAATTTTCCACTCTGATCTCCCAGTTTTTCCCATCCTAAATGAAAATATCTTCTCACTATTTGTATGTTTCAATATTTCTGCTCTTAAAATGGTTACTCTTTTTTTTAAAAAAGTTATTTAAGAGTTTCTTACATTTATTTGTGTAACATACACTTTGCTCCAAAACTCTTGAAGATTGTACCAGCTTTTATGTATTTATTTATCGTATTCATATAGCCACTCGTCTCACATAAAGTGACTTTTATATAGAAGTATTCTACATACTAGCCTTATTTCCACAACGTGCCCTCCGGGTTATGCTGAGACCTCAACTGCTAGAATTCTCAAGCATACTAAGAATTTTTCATTGATTGGAAATTTTGATATTTACATTTTTGAGGAACACCAAGTGGGGATTAAATTGATATAGAGTTCTAAACAGCAGATGTTATAATAATGTAACAAAGTTAGGGTTAGGGTTAGCAACTTAGCATTCCTGGCCACTGGAGTTTTGTAGTCATTGTAAGTGGTAAACTAGAAATCCTTCAATTCAGATCTAATTTCTACCACTGAGAACTCCCACTTTCCCTGTCTTCCATCTCTGCAAAATTGGTTTAACATACAAACTATTATAAGGCTGGTATGTACTTTGGACACAATGCCTACAGATCTCAGAATAAGTCTCACTGATCTCAGTAAGACCTGAATAAAATTGCACCGAGGAGACTATCACAGATAGGGAATCTTATCCCCTAAATATTCCTGAATTGCACTTCCCAGTAGACCCAGCAAACATGGACAATAATAAAAGATGCTGGGAGCTGTAGTTCAGTAGCATATGAAAAACCACTAGTTCCAGTCCCTGCTTTATATAAATTATTGTATTCTAATTGCTTTGAAAACCATTTTGGTGTAATCATTAAATGCACTAGAAACGGAAACCACGAGTGGCCAGCTGTGTGACTTTGGGCTACCCAAGGTCTCCCAGCCATAGGAAGGTGGCAATAGACGACCACTTCCAAGCAATGTTGCCAAGAAAACTGGATGGTTTTGTCCATGCAATCCCATTCTGACTTGATGGCTATATAAATATCTTTGGAGCTTTGTAAGCCACACCCATGAGCTTGGAGGGAAGTTTAGGCATTAGACATAGATGATATATAAAGATATATAAAGATATTTATATAGCCTTCAAGTCAGTGTTGACTCGTGGGGATTGCATGGACAAAAACATGCTCTCTCTCTCTCAAAGTATCTTCTCTAGATACTTGAGAAATCAGATTAGCTCCTTCCCAGATGTACATTTTATTGTACATTTTAATGTACATTTAAATCTTCAATCCTCCAAAGTTCTAAGTAGTTTTATTCTGGAAATTATAACTTTATAATGTCCCAAAATAATATGACCTAATACATTTAACAAATTAGGAAAAATAAGTCATTTTCCATGATTTTATGGTTTAAATAATTTTCATGAGGAAATGTTACATATGCCATAATGTTCATTATAATATTCAGCACTAAAATGAAAAACTACTTAAGGGCTTTTCCCCACTGTTGAGTTGAAATACCTCCCCTCCAAGCTCATGGGTGTGGGTTATAAACCCGCAAAGATTTTGCACATCTTGAGTTTGTTCTTAGTGTCAGAATAGGAGGAAAATACAACTTTAACACCAATACAACTAAGGGCAATTTAAACTTGTCTCACTCTTTGACTGAGGATAAGATGATGGCAACATCAGATATCGCCAGGGCATAGTGCCATGAATGGGAGAAATAAATGGGAGATTGCCCTAAGATAAATGTTACAGAGGAAGAGATGTGTTAGGGCTGTGCCAAAGCTTTAGACAAGGGTGCTTCACAAACTGTGTTAAGCATAAATGAAGCTACCTCCGTGAAATATTAAAGCACCACATTCTTTGGAAGCTTTGCAGCTTCTTCAAGAGCTATTTCTGGTTGCTTCTCTGTTGAACGTGCAATTGGGGAAGGCTTTTAAAACAGCTGTTGCAAGCCTTCCAGAAAATGCAACAGGTGCTTTAACACTTGAAGGAGGGTTGGGTTATGGACACTAGCATACTTTGCAAAGTGCCCCTTTCAAAAAGTTTGCACAGTGCTATTTTGATTTGGGTTAGAAAATGTAAATATATTTTAAATAATTTTTTAAACATAATCTTTGGCAGATGTGACTGTCTTAGCCTGTTTGATGTAAATTTGTGGTTCATCAACTGTTGCTGAAGCTGCGTAATGATATCCATGGTCTCTGTAATTAAAAAAAGATATAAATATATTACATTCCCCATTCTCTCTGTTTAATATAATTGATCTAGACATTATCAACCCACACACACACACTCCATATTGTTAAACTGCAAAAAAAAAAAAAAAAAACAATAGGAAACTAATAGGACAATTTCATGGCCACTAGGATTATCAAAGTTTATCAAGAACACTGGTTCAGACATTAACAGCCCAATCCAACCACGATTGTATATTCTGTGCAAATAATTTGATCAAATAGGTGTAGCTGAGTACAGTACACTAAGCTATTTTCAAAGAGCTAGTATAATGTGGTTGGATACCACACCTTTCCATCCTGATCATTCAAAGTAGCTAACAGAAAAATCCACAAACATACATGATGAATATATAATCAGTCACATATATACAGTAATTAGGCCTGAGTTTTGATTCTTAGTAGCCTACATTTTTGGTGATGAAAATGGAAGATGTGACAGAATGTTAGTTTACAAATATACAGGAGGCAGTAAAGACTAGTATTGACCAGAGGGCTAAAATCTTTTTGGTTCATGGGCAAATAGATGCTCTGAGAGTATGTTTGGACAAAGAAAATGCCTGTGATAAGTGGCATGCCCATTCACAAAATGGCTACCAGAGTGTAGCCAAAGGCAAAACTGTTTACTAAAAGGTGACTGCTATGGCTACTCTCAGCATCTGTCGAGTTCGGTAAGGTTCTTATATTATTTTTATGGGCAGGTGAACAGATTTAGAAATGACAAAAGCATTGGGCTGCTCTGAGTCACCATTTTTATTTTCTAAGAACATCTATAGAGCTTACATGGAATCCAAGAGTATTCTTGGGAATCAATGTGATTCTGAAGGCTGGTGCTTTCCTATGCAGTTTACCAGCATTTTTCCAATTGTGTTTAAAACTAAAATCTTTTAGCTGTGGACACATTGATGCCCATAGTACCATCACATGGGGGATACCAAGTATACACTGTACAAGTAAGTTGCTGTGTGATGTGTAAAATAGCCCAAATCTCCAGAAGAGAAGAAACAAATGGCTCCAGTCTCCTCAAATGAAATATGAAGCCTGATCAACTGAAAGACTGCCTTCTCTTACCCTAGCACTGGGAGACATCATGGGGGAGATATTACTGTTTTTGGGGAGAGGGCAAGGGTCTGTATTTATATTCAGAGCTCAGCGTCACCAGCATCAGAGGTCTTCTCCATCTTGTCTTGTCTGATGCTCTGTTGTTCTGAGATTACTAAGAGGAGAGTTTTACCTTGAGAATGGTAAAAACCCTGATAAAGTAGAGGATCTCTTCCTATGGGCTGTTTGAAGTGGCATGTAATTATAACCATTTTTCTATCTTTTCCTGTTTGGTGAGTATAAGGAATCTTTTTCATTACCATTAATTTGTCATATGCTTATTTAAATTTGATATGCTTTAAATGAATTGAAACTGAGCTAATGTGATAGGATATCTAATATAGATTGATGTCTGGAGGTTGAGTCATGGCAACTGGACTTCTTTTCTTTTTGGTTAGAGACCTTTCGTTATTTGTCCAAGCAGCTTCTTCAGTCTGAAAAAGTTGGTTAGGAGGACCCCATAAAAATTTCCAGGGTGGCTGTGTTTCTTACTAGCATGATAGGCTTGTTGAAGGGACAATAGGAGATGTGATTAGTAGAGTCTTTGAGATGTAGATGTATTACTCCTAATCCCTCACTCATCCCAGGGGGATGTTAAGTGTTGCCTTCCTGGTGAACTTTTGAACTGTTCTTAATCTTCGTGAGGACTGTTGAAAGGGCAGCCTGGAAAATGCGAGACAAGTTGTGTCTGAGGCCTCCACTTCTATTGAGGGAAGGATTTTCCACTTAGGCATAAATGGATTCCTTCACTCCTCCTCAGAGAGAAGTCCAGTTGCCAAAGAAAAGAAGTCCAGTTGCCATGACTCAACCTCCAGACAATTCCACCTGGATAAATGAGAATCTTCATAAACAATATAGATTGATGTCTCTAGCTGAATGGTCTATTGTGTAAACATAGATAGTTGAAATATTTATTTAGAAATACAATATATAAATAAATTGATTATGACATGTCACAGGCATGAGGCCAAATCCCTTACTATCCAATCATATTCATGTCAGTAAGTAAGCCCCATTATTTTACTGTGACCCCCTTCATTTTACATTATTTCAGTGATATGAGATGTTTCTTTTTTTCAAAAATATTCACAAAAGATGGGAAATGGGTGGGATTTGTTACTGAACAAGTACACAGCTGGATCTTTAAAATATTCTCTAGACTACTACAAACCCTATTTATACCTATGATTTTTAAAAATGAATAATTCATCTTAAATACCTTTGGTTTCCTTTGCACGATGAACATGTCAACAGAATCCCTCCAGCTATGGAAAGAAGGGAACCAGCCCAACCTAGATACAGTGCATATCCCAGTTCATACCTAGAATAAAGATCATATATATCATATTCAATCAAACATCATATACAATCAAATGCTTTCTTCTCATACATTAAAGTTACTAGCATAAGACAAAGGTGGTATTGGGGAAAGGAAAGCTCAAAGAACTCCAAGCTATTGATACATGGAAATGGAAGAATTGAAGGGGCTTCCTGAATAATTGGGATTAATGAAGATGAGTGGGATAATCAAAATAGGGTTGTATTGTTATGCTCCATCTGTATTTCAAATATCAAGAATGAAGAAAGATGAAGGTGAGCTCTTGTTTCCCATGCACTCCAATATGCCCAAGAGACAGACACCAAATATTGAGAAAACAAAAACCAGTAAGTTATTGAACCAATAATACTTCCTTCCTCAACCTGGGTACCTTCCAGATTTGTAAACTTCAACTCCCAGAATTCTCAACAGTGATCACGCTGAGGAAGATTGCAACAATGCACTACAGCATTGTTGCTAATTGGGTTAATCTTTGTGAACAGACAAAACAAGAAGCCTAACATAAGTTTAATTTCAAACTCATTACAATAGATGTGAATTAGCACCCACAGACCATACAATGTTATCCTCTGTGCATTTTGATAATGCTAAAACTCTTTATTAACTGCAATTACCAAACTGAACTAAAATACATAAATATATTAACTTACTTTGTTCCAGCATATAAAGGATCAAAAAACTCGGCTGTGATATTTGCTGCATACCATGAAAGAGCAACCATTGATGAGAGACCTGGCCAAACAACACAGATTAGTGGATGAGTATGTGTTAGGGCCAGGCAAATCATTTGATAAGGCGTTCTACCTGCAAACAAAGCACCCTCTGGATCTCTTCCTTGAAACTACAAAGCTAACCCAGATGCTTAAAGATTGGAAGAAGCTGCTTCAAGGCTCACCCAAGGTCTTTTTGTCATGCTTGGAAGATATTTCCTTAGAGGGGACCTAGAAGAGGATTTCATTTACAAGCACCTTGTGTGATTTGTACAGATTAGTATGCATATATAATCAAGTTGTCACATGGTTAACAAAATTATAACATCTGAGGAAAGCTGAGTCATATGGATTTAGTGGAGTTTTTGATTCAATTTCTATAATTTTACATGAAAAAACTAATTTTAACAGGAAGTGTGTGTGTGTGTGTGTATTCCATTAAAGACTATGCATGTGACCTAGCAGCCTTCATTTTAGAACAGAGAAAGCTTGGATCTCTTTTGTCTGAAGTAAAGTGCAGAATACAGCTTGAGGCAGATACACGCTGAATACAATGAGCGGGCTTTTCAGCAATGGCTGAGACCAGTAACTTGTTTTCAGTCCTAGAAATGATCTCACGCTCCTACACAACAATGTGTTTCTAATTCCCCACCAAACAACAACAAACTTTTATTGTGGCCATTCAAATTCAGCAGAATTACAGACAAAAGGAAACAATCTATCCTCTTAATGTATACTCTAACAGCTACCAGTATATACAGATTAGTCATCCTGTCCCATAATCATGACTTTCTGACAGCATCTCCTTGATGGTTAGTAGCAGAATATGGCACCTGGATAGGTAACTTTGAGACCTGTGTCTGCTGTAAAGTAAATTATGTAAAACTTCTCTTTTCTGAGCAGGCAAGATTTTAAAAAGTGGCTGAAGCAGCCTTTGCCTCAGGGTGGAATAAAATACATAGCACAGAAAAATAAGTTATGTAGATTTAATGTTGTCTGAACCACCTGGGTATAACAACCTCTCTGATAATGGAATTTTGCTGAATCTGCCCTCCAAGAGAAGTCCCATTAATAGTTATAACAGGTAAAAGAAGAGAGAAATTTTGCTGGAATAAGCCTTTGAATTTCCCTAAATGTTCAATGGATTTTTATGGTTTAAAGTCAGCTTATTTTGAAGCTCAATATTCTGATCTCTAGCCTAATCATTTTTATCCAGAACAGGTATTAGCAAAAACTGCAAGAACACAATTTACTTTAATGTTCACTCACTGTTTAGATCTGTCATTGTTCCTTGGGATTAGGGAAAGCAGCCCTGTAGCGAATAGAATTGGTTGCCATTCTCTGGCCTCTGTTCTAGGCAGTCCTGCCACCAATTGCAGGGCTGCATTTCACGAGTATCTTGGGTCAGAAAAAGGGTTTGTAGAAAGTTGAATTGCACTTTCTCACAGGAAGCAAAGCTGAAACCAAGTCCCAGGGAAGCCTCATATAACAACTGAAGGTTTTGCACTAAATAATTATTTGCAGCTGGGACAAAGTATCCCGCCATCTCCCTGAAGTCTTAAAATAACAGCCTCATTCTTCTGGCTCATGAAGGAGACCTAACTGGCTTGTGTCTTGCTGCTTCTGGAGGAGTGGAATGCTAAACCATGGTATGTCAAGCATTTGAACTGCTCAGTTGTTTGATTACCTGTGTGCTAATTATGGGTTTTGGTGCTGTTAGTTATACTGTTACTATAACTTCCATTCTCTGATGGTTTATTATCAATAACTGCTTGTTACACTTCTGGATCAGAGCGCTGAGCAATCTTCTGAGACCAAGCTGGGTGAGCAAGAAAACTGCAGTGTTGTCTGAATAAAGTAGGATTGATAGAATTGGAAAAATACCTTTTCCCCCTCCCCCAAACTGTATTCATTCCAACAGCCTAAATTAGGTGGGAAAATGCATGATTTTAGGTAACAGAGACCCTTGCTGATCTACTTACTGTGTTATGGGGTTAATTTTCCCGTTGGTTGTATTCTCTTTTCATTGATACATGTTGTTTTCTTTTACATTCTTTTTTAATTGTAAGCTGCCCAGAGTTGTTGTGGAGTCAGGCAGCCTCAAAATTGAAATATTAAATTAAAATTAATTAAATTATCCCACAGTGAGATGGGCGGTGACAAATTTGAAATATAAGTAAAAAATAAATAAAAATCACCCAGAAAAAAAAGGAGAATCTGAAAAGAATAGACAGAAACAGGATCTACTGATACTGACTTCTGCAAGTTAGTGCCCTCCATGTGTTGGATTATAACTCCTGTCATTGTGGCCCAATATATCTGAAAGGCATGATGTTGGGAAAGGCTAGTAGGAGACTCTACTTACTGCTCATTCTACTCTTAAAAAGTATTTCTTCTTTTCATACAAATAGAAAGACACCAGTAACTTGGGACTTTTATTCTTTTTTCATTTTGTATCACTTTTAAATGTATGTATCCCCTCTTCAGTGCTATTTCCAGAGAGTTAATGTAGCTTACCCTAGAAATGAAAACTAGTAAAAGCGGCAAATAAATTTAGTGTATTAATTACAAAAAAAATTAATATGCCTGCTCTGTTAATCAGAGGGGGACAATTAAAATGTTTTAAAAATCTAGCCAATTAATTAAACATGGTTAAACATATAAACACTGTGTGATAATAACTCAGATCCAGATTACATTCTAGGAGAACAATACGTTTATTGTTTTCTAAACCACTCTAAGTAAACTTTTCAATTAATCTAGTTTCATGCTTTTTAGTTTTTCAACTCACCCCTGTCCCTTACTTGATACAAATCACAAGATCTCCTAAGGATCCAGGCAAGAATAAATCACCATATATGTATATAGCTTTAAGAAACTTTTCTTGCATAAATGTCCATTACATGATTTCTCACCTGCTAAAACAAATATCATTCCACTCATTATGGAAAGTCTTGCTTTTCTTTCATCACTGGAACCAAGCTCAGTGCATTTCAAACCAAGCAATGCTAGCAGAGTCCCGCCCATACCCAAGACAAGGGACGTAATCATCAGGGCTCGGCATGCTTGAATAAAAGCTGCAGGAGAGAAAAATTGACCAAAGGTGTTGATTTTAGTACAGAGCAAATGACAGGTCTTGCCTTTGATTTATCCATTAATCAAAACTTGACTGGAAGCAAAGATGGGAAGACTCCATATTTCTTAGAAATCTGATTTGAGGGAGGATAGTATTCAGAATGCCATTATGGTTTTTTAATGTTCAGGCATCTCTTGTTGTCAGAACTATCTATTATGATGCTTCAAATGACCTTCTGTGTATTCAACTACTCCTGTGGCTGTGTGGAAGATGCATAAATAAAACATTGAGAGAGAAAAATAATGTACTTGGGGAATGTGCAACTTTTTCCTCAAGGAGATCCCCAGCCTGAGTCATTTAGGTAGGAAAATAATATCGTTTTTCCCTTGCTTTAGGAAGGGATCACTGAATTTATCATGAGACTTTTCACTATCCCCTATTCTCATCTCACAATTTGCTTGTCTAGCAACCAGTACACTTCGACTGAAGAAAGCAGCAAAGATGGGAACAGTTAAAAGACCTGGAAGGAAGCAAAGGGTTAAGAGAGAATGTGGACATTCAAAAGCAACACCAGCAAAATTATTCCATACACCAACCTTCTCATTATTTGGTGGCCTTTTTACCAGAGTGATTTAATTTTTGAAGTTATACTTCTTTCTCCTACCGGCTTTTCAAAGTCTTACCTGCTTTTCAACGTTTCTGTGGCAGTTAACAAATTAACTGGAAGTTCTATTTGGTTACATTAATAACAGGAGGAGGATAAAAAATAGAATTGCTTTTATGATAAAAAAAATGTTGCGGGATATTGCCCTTTGATTGTAATGTTTCATAAAGTAATTTGTTAAACTACTATGCCATTAATAGCAGTTGGAACACAATTATTAATTTAATGACAAGGACAAGTAACAAAGAAATCAGCATAAGTCACAAGATTTTTCTTTATATAACAGTCTCATTATTAGGTGATAATCTAATATTATCAGTCTCTGCTTTAATGAGCTAGTAATTCCCTAAGGTCTACTGAGCTGTGGAGGTTTTGTTTTTCAGACATCAACTTACTTGGCAGAAATGGCAGGAATCAAAGTTAATTTGATTTGAAATAGGAAGCTGTCTTAAACAAGTCAGGCAGGCTATCCAAGCCAGTATTGTCTGTTCTCTTCTGATATCAGATCTCCAAATCCCAGTCCTTTTTCACTTCCTTCCAAAAACTGAACCTGGCTGAGACTTTCTGCATGTAAAACATGTACTATACCAAAGATCTATAATCTCCTTTGCGCTCCACTCCTTTGAACTGCAGAAAACACAAGGTTATCTCTATCGCTCAGATAAAATGTAACCAAAGTGCCATAAATACACAATGAAAAGGGAAACTGATAGTTCAGTTGGTCTCACCTGCTGACTTATGGAGCATCCTCTGTCCTGATCTGGGGTTGTTCACAGGCTGATCCTGAAAAAGCAGAACCCACTCAAAGGGGTTTGCTCAGTGAACATTAACTGAGATCCTGTTTCGTCTAGTGGTTAAGGCACCAGGCTAGAAAGCAGGAGACTGTGAGTTCTAGTTTCACCTGAGGCATGAAAGCTGGCTGGATGACTTTGGGCCAGTCGCTTGGTGACTTTGAGCCAGCCACTCTCTCTCAGCCCAATTCACCTCAAGGGTTGTTGTTGTGGGGAAAATAGGAGGAGGAAGGAGTATTAGGTATGTTCGCCACCTTGAGTCATTTATAAAAATAATAAAGGTGGGATAAAAAATCTAAAAAACCCCCTCACCTCTTCTGTAATAATGAACTGCAAATGTAGCAGTAGGCAAAGATGGCAATGTTTTATTTGACTATCTCTAGCAAGTGTGAAAGAAAATAAATATTAATAAAATTAATATGTCATTAACTTGTAAACGGGAGTGGGAGAATAAAAATGACAAATGGAATAAGTCATCAGAAAAAATTGAAAAATA
The DNA here is from genome assembly GCF_059951505.1 of Python bivittatus. Classification (NCBI taxonomy): domain Eukaryota; kingdom Metazoa; phylum Chordata; class Lepidosauria; order Squamata; family Pythonidae; genus Python; species Python bivittatus. Next base: position 42,961,147 of record NW_028277125.1, on the reverse strand, counting down.
AAGATTTACAACTCAGACTAAGAAAATGTGCTTAACTAAAATTTCTGGAAAACCTATGAACCTTGGCAACCTGTTGTCTGCTGCCAATCAAAAAGAAAATGGAGGGCAGAGGGGATAAAGCTACAAGTGTAATTCTAGACTCTCAACATATAGGTCACTAAAGAAAAGCCCAACAAAAGTCCTGGAAATGAGTTTGGAGCTTCTTGGGAAAGATGAACCTGGCTCATTCATCTAGAGATTCTGGCCTGGAATGGTAAAAAATTGAGCTCTTTGGAAAGACATGGCTGACTGTTTTGGTCACCTGAGCCCACTGCAATCCCCCCAAAAGAGGAGGAAGTTGATAGGTCATTCTTTAACCATCAGAAAGGCAAATACTTTGGCAGAAACAGCTACTTAATGGCTACTTCCCTTCTCCATTCTCCCCACAACAGAAACCTCTCTGGCTTGATTTTCTCCCAAGTGAAAAGCAAGACTGGGAAAAAACTGGATTTTGGAGGGGGAAAGTATCCTGGGGGAAGAGAGTGAGGAGAACAGAAAGGCCAGGGAATCATCTGCTTTCTTCTGCTAATGCTCCCACTCTCATACAGCCATTATTCAGCAAGCACATCAAAGTCAAGCAAGATTCATTAGGACATTGGAGCAAAGCATCTACAAGAAATAAAAGAAAAAGAATCTATTCTGGGATATATTTACTCTAGTTTAATAAGACCTTACTGATATTTTGAGATACTTTGAGTTGAGTCAAAGTCTAGTGTGGATATAGCTTTGCCCTTAAAATTTCATTCACCAAGCATTTGTCCTTCTACTAGACAGCACTATAAATGTATTGTTAGAAAATGATCCTCCTTTTGGAAGTATAATTATTGAGTACAAAATATATTGAAATACATGCAAAGAAATTAGTGTTCTTCTAAAATTTAGAATGTGAATCGGAGGAGCAGATACAGGAAGCAATTGGGACAAAACCAGCGCAGTTCAATTTTAAAAATAATTTTGTAGTAATTGTTCACAAAAATTATTACTAGATTATTTATTTAACCATTTGTAGCCTTAACAAATTTTGCGTATACTTCAATAATGATACTGTGCTGGTGGAAATTAGTTCTATTCATGCAAAGCACATGACTTTCACCCCTTTCCACCAACTAATTTATTGAAACTCTGTCATCTGTCACTCAGCTACAATAGAAAAAAAAAATCAGTGTGATTAGTGTAAGTTACAAAAAATGTAAAGAAGATCTATGCAAAGTCACTTTGCTTTTCTAGAAATACTGGTGGAAAAATCTTCTATGCTTGCTCACCCACATGCACTTCAACATGGTTCTGCCATCCTGCACCTTCAGTGAGCAGCCTCAGAGAGGCATTTTTTTCAGTGCCTTGATCAAAGACCCTTTTTGAGGCTTCACACAGCTTAGTAAATAAGTAAAGAATAATCTATTATTTTGTCTTGTGCTTGAGTTATACAGAAAGGACTAAAAATCAGCATAAAATATTACTTGGTGAATACTTGTGTTGCCCCAGTTTTACAAGGCTTAACGGAGGGCCAGAGATTAGAAAATTAGGCCCAGCGGAATAATAGAAAAAATCCCAGTTCGAGCTTCAACAACTCCCATCATAGAGGTATTACAAATAACCAATGTTTCTTCTCCCAATCTCTTTCAAACCAGTTTAAAATGCATCCAAAATTGAACTGGACTGTTTTGCCTATTTGCACTTTCACTTGGATGAAGTCTAATACTTGCAAATCTAGAGCTCACCAAAAATTACAACTTAATCTTAGCCTACCTCTTGTTAGGTAGGACATGCAACACACATATTTGCATCAATCATATATATCCACTATGTCACTGTAGCCCTTTAACAGCATTGTAAAATAATGCTTTGAAACTTGTATGTAATGGATCAGCTTGTCTAACATCCTACATGACAGCCATACTTAACACTTTGACTAGATGCAAAGGACTCAATGCATGGGATGATGATATAAAATGAGCGTGATCAAGTCAGTCACATGAGTGGGGGGATACTCTGCCTCTTTCCTCAATTTGGAGGGAGAATAGACAGCTTTGGTATTTTTCTTTGCTTTTTCAAAGGCAAAGGTGTAAAGTTATTTTACGGGTTACGCTAAAATTTTTGTTTCGTGCCTCAAATAGGTGGAAAATGACACCCGTTTCCCAGCAATCACACTGCTGAATTTTGGAGACGGCTCTGGAGCTGGAGGACTACATGAGACCTTGAATGTACAGGTTTATCATCCTGCTTTAGATCATTCCAAAATAGTTTGTGTCCTAAATTCAACAGAAATCAGAGGGTCATTCCACCTCCATTCACTCAACCATGTCAGGCCGTGACAGGAGGTAATTTTGAGAAGTGCAATCCCTGTACATCTAGAAGGAGCCAAGATGGGGCATGTTCTAAGGCATGTTTAAAATTTTAGTTAGAGGAATCATTTTCCATTGCATATATATTCAGAAACAATACATGCCCAATTACTATGGTGCACGTATAAGAGTATGCTATTGGGCTTAATTTGTTTTTCTAGGCTTGGTCTTAGGCAAGCCTTTGGTCTGAAATAGCAAAACTCATAATATGTCTTGAAAATATGGATAAAACTGAACTTTTTGTTGCAAAGGGCTAGCAGGGAAAAAACCCCACGTTAACCATGCACAGAGTGATTGGTTGAAGTAAAAGCATCCCAGAAAGCTGCATGGATACATGTAGTTGATTTGAAGAATCTGATGCAGGCTCAGCAATTTTTCTACAAGCTGTAAGAATCTACTTCCTTCCAATAAAAGATGGAAAAAATAAAGATTATAAGGACAGTGTAAATTCTTAAGGCTCTCTCATTCAAAAGAAATTACTCCCTATAGCATTGGTTCTGAAGAACCATTTGGAAAGGTGAGAAGTAAACAACATTACAAATTAACAAACCAATACTTGCTACAAATCTCAGTAAATGTATGTAAACAGCCAATTTGTAAATATGAAATAATCCATTATGTGCTTTTAATGAAGCATTAGTGAAGATTATGGCATCACTAACAAATCAGATAACTCTCCCCTGTTTCATGGACACAAGATTAGTCTTTACAGGCAGAATGCTCTTTTGTTATACAAAGCTATACCCTCATCACAAATCAATACCAACCATCATAAACTTGTTGCTTTTTCCCCCCTTTTATTTCAAGCACTAGAAAGTTTTATACACTCTCTTTCTCTTAGCATAAAAATTTTAATTTCTTACACAGAGAGAAAAAACTATGAAATGTCAAGAATCTGAAGGTAAATCAAGCAATCTGCCTTCATCACATGGCAACCTCTTTGGAGTGAGGAACCATTCATACTATTACGTATTCATAACATAATATATATATAGATACCAAATGTAGATTTTTTTTCAATCCAGCAAATTATTTCACTGAATAAATATGTAAACATGTGCATCAAAGAAAGACATACCAGGAAGTGCCAGAAGACTATTAAATGCTTTGCAGTTGGAGATTCCAGTACTTTCTTCTGCACAGCTGTGCCATAGGTTTTCATACAAGGTTGAGGTTGTGATGACATTCCCCAAAACAGTGGAGACTTTCCAGTAACTATTTGATAGAGTTGTTCCAATAATGACCCATCCACCCAAAGTGAATATAAAACCAGTAAGTTCCAGAACAAGAGACATAGTTGAAAATATTAAAAATATATGCATCTATTTCATGTTTAAGGTGAAACATGAGAAATTAATGTCTCCATTAAAGGGTCCTTGTTTCTTACTCCATTTGTCCTCCAAAATGAAGCTACCTTTGCTCTTTGCTCAGTAATCTCAATGATAAGATTTGTAGTACATTGTTTTTAATACCTGGGGGAGTGGTCTAAGAAAAGCTGCTAACTGCACTGCAATTACTAAAGAACAAATGTTAATTATTAGGTTTATTGTAAAAATTGGGGGGGGGCGAGTTTCACACATATGCATCAGTCATTCCAAACCATCACACTCCTGCAGTAGTGCTGTAACCGAAACGGTACTAGCAATTGGCAGAATGACACAGCTGCCTCAAGTGGCAGATCTTGTTAGGAGACAAGACAAAATGTTGGGAGGGCAACTTTTATGTGCTACATAGTCTTATGCACTTTAAAATAACCTACTTTCCAGGTATGGAGGAGGGTGAGGATGAGGTATGTATGTATTAGCTTTCCAAACCAATGCAATCATGCAACTTTTATTGGTGTACAGGAATAATTACAAACTTACAATAATCATTAAACATCCACAGTATAATAATTACAATATATTACAACCTATCACCATAAATGTTGAAACATAATTAAAATTATGAGAGCCAGTTTGGTGTAGTGGTTAAGGCATCAGGCTAGAAGCTGGGAGACTCTGAGTTCCAGTCCCGCCTTAGGCACAAAGCTAGCTGACCTTGGGCCAGTCCCTCTCTCAGCCCTAGGAAGGAGGCAATGGCAAACCACTTCTGAAAAACCTTGCCAGGAAAACTGCAGAGACTTGTCCAGGCAGTCTCCAAGAATCAGACACAACTGAATGGATAGGGGGAAAAAAAAACAACCTATCATCAGAAATGTTGAAACATAACTAAATTATTAATCCTATTGGCATGCATAGGTGGAACAGAATAAATATAGGTTGCTATTTTGTCTTTTCTTTTCAGAACTGCTTCTGGATTTAATCAATTACAATTCAAGAAAACTAGATTCTAAAAGGAACCATTAAAACTATCAAGATGAACACAGCCCAGGTAAAAAAGAAACCTAATTTGACAATATTAATGCAACATTTCTAAATTAGGTTTGGACCCTGGATGAGCCCTGCTGTTATATGTTTATTAAGCTTCTAAGGGTCTGCCAATCCTTACTGCTATTTTAGTAAGTCCTCCCGTTTAGAAAAAGATTTTAGTAATGGTAAGAGTTATGGGATGGAGCAACCTGCCCCCTTCCTTCTTTTTTCTCTTTTGTATCCTCTTACCCTTTCACAGAAACAGGTTATGCAAACAGTATTAAAATCCTGTAATGGACGAACACCAATTAAACCAAGATAAAAAAAACGAATGTCCTTCCATCTGGACGCATGTTAAATGTCTCCTGTAATGCAATTTGTATAAAAATTGAAAAACATTTATTTTAGAAAAAGAATCAGTTATATTGATTGGACATTAGAATTAGAAGAGGCCCTATGAGATCATACTGTATTATCCACACACTCTTCTGTGATAGAATGTATCTTTAAATGGTTGTTCTAGTAGTCTCTATCTACACTGTTTGGGGAGAAAGATCATATGTCAGTGGTACGGCACATGCTGTGAATGCAGAAATTTCCTCATTCAAACTCTGCCATGACAGGTAGTTCAGGAAATATTCATCTCAAACACAAGGATGTTGGTGTTAGTCAATGTGGAACTTACATGGATCTCCACAGTCAGAAGCAGCTTTTCAAGGCTTTTAGTGGAAGTTCACACCTGATTTCAGCAGCCATAGCTTTGGAGCAAGGGCACTTCCCTAAGGGTCTTTGCACTGCTCAGGAAGAACTGTGAAAGTGTGAAATTGCAGTGAGGTAAGCAGCACCCCACTGGAAGGAAATAATATCTGTCCTGACTATCTCCCTCCTTCAGGATACCACAGAATACACATAATTCCTTCACCAAGCATGCAAATAGAGTGGAGGGCATCTTTTGAAGCGCTCTCTTTCTCTCTTTTGCAGCAACTGCCAGTCTTTTAAGGAAAAACTGACACCTGCCACCCCCCTCCCCCCAAAAATCACAAAGTACCAGGAACAATGTGGGGATGTTTTGCTTGAAGAATGCTGATTTTGGCTTTCCCCCATGGGGCAGCAAGGTTATCTGCTGTGCTCAGTGTTTTGCTATAGTGGTCTGCTATAGTGAGAACATTCATATGAAGCAATTTCTCACAGCTTTCTGAAAAGTTTGTGAGAACTATGGCAAAAAGATGTATCCTAAGTTAAAAGGAAGCTTAGTGGTTTTAAAGCTAAGATGGGACAGAGTTGGTTTGTCTGGGTGGGGTTTGTGAACAAACATGATTTTTATTGAGGATATACCCTTTTTTTTTTATTGATCGCATCCCACATGTGACCTGTGACATATTTTGCAAGACTCGTATGTGGCACCTTATTTCTCCATAAAACGTGCAACCTCCTGGTCCACACAGTACTAAGGTAGATAAGTTAATGATCTGATAGGTTTATGGCAACTTCCTCTTAAATCCTTTCCAGCTAACATACCTAAAATTTAAAACTCAAAATTGAATTAAATATTAGAGTGGAACTTTATTGTGTTGAATCAAGTGGCAGCACAATTTACTTTTCTGGTTGTAGAAATTATACTTCTAGTCTAACATTTTTGCTGGCCTTCTGTGTTAACATTATACTGTACTCCAGCTTCAAGTATCTCAGAATCTTTATTGCTCATTTGTTATGTCTTTGTGTTTTTCTGCTACATATGAGACATGTCTTACTTGCTCTCCCTCAAAATTTCAGTCTTGTGATAAGTGGGGCTATTATATGAAGTGGGGCTATTATATGAAGAAGGTTGTTACACCTGACTATTACAGATCTTACCTACATACATGGCTGAAGCTGATTCTGAATAGTTGTAAACTATAATTTTGATTTATCCAGTAATAGTCATACCAAAGTGATTCTGAAAGAAGATATGTTAGCAAACTGAATATAATATTTTGGTGAAATAAAATAAAACATTACTTTCTCAACAATAATGAGTACATCTAGTGAAAACATATTCCTATTTAAAGTTGTCACAGACAATTGTGCTGTCTTCAGGATCTTGTTATGATAATATTAACCGCTGGATAAAATGATTTTAGCACACACCAGCCAGCCATTTCTTGGGATTGTTCTTGGCCTGGATTTCCTGTACTGAGAAGAAGATTGGACATACAACCCCCACCCCAACTCTTTGCTTTTGCAACTCTCTTTTTGTATGTGGCATATATGTTATACTTGATACACCCCATTGTAGATCTTCAGTGTATGAAGTAAGAATGCTAGGACTATTATATCTGGGCTACAAATCTGGATAACCGCTAAATGGCAACAAATAGATACAAAAGCTCTCTTTGCTGCTATAGAGAGTGCCCATATTCTTGCAGTTAAAATAAGTTATCTCTAAATAATGCCACTTTTATTTTTATGCTCTTGAGCATGTTCATTGCCTTTCTTACGAGTCTGAATCTCAGAGGCAAGCTTCATAGCTTTCTTCACTTTTAACCCATTAAAAGTTAAGTTTCCTGCAAGAGCTCAACTGCTGGTGACTACATGGACACCTCCATGTTGTTTTCTTGGCAACAATATGGTTCACTTGAGCGAGTGTACCCCAATCAGCAGCTGACTGTAAAATAAATCATGACCCTAGTATCTCTCAATTAAAGCATTAATTGACTTTACAATTATGGATTTGTTAAGATTATGGATTCTTGTGCATCTATGCTCTAATCTCAGGGCAAGAAGAATAGCTTGACAGCACATGATTAATGTGTTTATTTAAACATGGTGCAAGGGATAAGAGCATGAGACAAAGTCTCTATGATTAAGGCATAATTAGAATGTGGTTAAGGATACAAATAATCTATTCAAACTGTTCATTTGTGCTGGGATCACTTTTTTAAATTTATTGTAAGGGTTCAGATGCTGAAATTTAATTATAGAGTCACCAGGTTCTCTGGGGAAAAAATGAAAAGGAATGTGCTTAGATAAACGATCAGCAACCACAGAAACTGTGCTTGCTTTCTTTGCAGAAAAAGCAAGGACAACTCCTGGATGTGCTAACAATTTATCAGATTCTAAGAGGATTACACAGCAACAAATATATAGCAATAGCTAGAGATACAGCAAAAGTGATGGCAGAATATCAATATAAAAATGTATGAAGGGATGAAATATTGGAACATACTTCACAAAACTGCCGAAGTCCACATTCTGTTTTTCACTGGGGTGAGAGGAATTTAGTTGGAAACATAGGAGAGGCACTAGGTTGGGGAAGGCAGATCTACCATTTGAGTTTCAAATATGGCAACTTTTGTGACTGAAAAACTGTTTCGTAAAATAATAAGGAAAAGTAGATACAGTATGAAATGCCTATTATTATCCTTGGTAGCTGCTCTTCAGTAGAAGTAAAATATAAAGTCGAAGGTACATACAGTATATCAGTTAAATTTCATAGCTGGCTACATTTTATAAATCAGTAAAATATTTTGCTTGCAGCAGATTTGAGGGCCCCTTTGGCACAGTGGCCCCAATGTCTACCCCTCTGAATAACAAGCTTCTGGCCTGGTTTAGGGTTACACTGTTACTGCCTCCTCTAGCAGGGGCCAATGAGACTACTCAGGCCTTCTACAAGGCATGATAGTAAACCTCATATGTCATCAGTCAGAGCAAAGTCATTACTTACTTCCTACTGCAAATGTGTTGCTATCTTGCTACTGCCAGATCAGTCCATCTAAAAGAGAAAGAAGTTGACAGCACTGCTCGGGTACGGCATATAGCCATACCAGCAGTGGTACTACTGAATCTGATATGATGTACAGTTCGAAGCAAATGCTTGAATATCCTAGATATATAGTCTTCCACTGAATTAATAGGCTCAAACAGGCTTGCACGACTTGCAGAGGGGAAAGGGGCACATTGATAAATTAAAAATAATTGTGGGCCACAAAGAAAGAGCTGGTGTGCCAGTCAGCTCTTTGGCTGTTAGCAGCACGGCAGCAGCGGTGGAGCTGGCAGTTTGGTAAGGCCTTGTCAGCTCTATAGGGTAGACCAGACTAAGAAATCAATACCATGTAGGTCAGAATTACAGTACTTTTATTGTAACAGCTATGATAACAGAATCTTGAAAATCTGAATGTGCTTCCCCCCTCCTTCACTTTATTGTTGTGTGAACTAGGGAGGGGCCTGAGATATTTTCTCAAATTAGTTTCTTGGAATGGGCTCAAGCCCTGCTTATCTGACCATTGCCTTGGTAGCAGCAATTCCTCCTGTCTTTCAAGGCCATTTCCTATAGCCTCTACAGGCCTGGAGGTGCTTGGCAGTGTGTCTTTGGGGTGGTGGCAGCTCTTCCCTCGAAGGGGCGATGTTTGGTGGCAGCAGATTTATTGAGTTTTCAAAAAATGCTGGCAGGATGTATAAGGCTGCTTGGTGGGCTGCATGTTGTGCAGGCCTGGGCTAAAGGGTGTTTATTTTTCTAAGTCAATATTGAAAAATGTCCAGAAGGTCTTTGAGCAGATTATCAACCTTTCAAGCTGCAGCTGATACAGAATGCAGTGGGGCAGGCAGTTATGCTTCTCAATGAGTGCATGATAAACTTCTGGTCTGAGAGCTGCATTGGTTGCCAGTATGTTCTGGGTTCAATTCAATGTGCTGGTAGTTACCTACAAAGCCCTTCATGGCATGGGACCAGGTTATTTGAGGGACCGCCTCTCCCCAATTATGTCTACTAGTCCCAACAGTTCTGGCAGTAAAGGTGTGCTCTGGGCCCCATCTATTAGGAAATGTCATCTGGCAGGACTAGAATCCACTGTCATGGCACCTGCCCTTTGGAGCGTCACCTCCCCCCCCAGAGATTAGATTGGCCCTGGTCCTGCTGGCCTTTTACAAGGCTTTAAAGACATGGTTTGTCACCAAGCGTGGGGATCCAGATGTATGACAAAGCCTGTACAATGGTTATGCTGATTTGTCCTTTTCTTTGTTTTATCTTGGTTGCCAATTATGTATTCTTTTTATTGTTATAGACTGTTATATGGTATGTTTAACAGCTGTTAGTGCCCAGAGTCATGCATTTAAGATGGGTGGCCATATAAATTTAAATATAAACAAATAAAAAAATACTTGGAGCTGATGCTTATGAAATGCCAGACTCTGCTCTAAATTATGTATTACAGTTCAATCTGAGACACATTCACTAGGAAGTAAGTTTCACTGCTTTCAAAATTCAGTCATATTTCTAGCATTAAGTGCAGCAAAAATATTTGGAAAGTGTTGGGACAGAATTATAATTTTGGGCTGCTTTTCATAGTAAATTTACACTTCGTGAAAAATTGCAGATTCTTTTGGAATTTATGGGCTAATTGGAGTATTTATACTTTACACCTTCTTATTGCCAATCAAGCTTTTAAATTTGGCAGAAGGAATTTGAACTGTCTAAAAGTATAGAAAGGCAATATATTCAATTAAAATGTCTTGATTTCAACATTTGTCCCAGATGCATTACTAGCATTTAAAACTCCTGAATTATTATTAGCACTGAAACATGTTTTGGATTTTTCCAAATCTACAGTAATTTAAATTGTCTAATTAATTGTCTAAGATTATCGTCCAGATGAATATTCGTTATACATTTATTATATAAGTTTCTTAAGACTAATTCAGCAAAATACTTTTTCATGTTTATTAGATATTTCAGAGAATATTTAATTTCATTATGCTGGAAGTGTAAAACGATGGAGGGGACACTTACACATATAATATGAGCTTGTCTAACAGTTGTCTTATTCTGGTCAAATATTCATAAGTTTGTTCATAGGATTTGGGGAAGAATCATATGATCTGAAGATTATTTTTCTATTACGAAAAGACAACTTCACACCAGATTTATAATAATGGATTGATGCGTATTCATTCTCTACTTATGAATTGCCCTCTATCAAAATAATGGAGAGGCTGATCAATATTACACTGTGTGATCAAGAGAGAGTTTAAAAATTATCTTTTTTCTATATTTATTGTGATATCTTTTGGAATTTTTAATTTTTTTCCTTTCCTCTCCCCTTTTTCATTTTTTCTTATTTTTCTATAGTAAAGCAAATATATATTTTTAATAGCCCTAGTGGTTCCCATGAAGTATTCCAATTTTAATGTTTATAGAAATGTAAATTCTTTGAAATTTAACTTCTGGACACTTTTAGAGTTTATTAAAGATGGAATGATTAATGCCTTTTCTAGCATCTCATACTAAAGAATTCAATAAAATATGCAAAGCAGAAACATGCATATGGGAAAGGTATCAAAATATAGGGAGACTGGTGCACATGCATGTTCAAACGTTAAAGAAAAGGAAAGCCACAGAGTGTGTATATAATTCTACTCTCTATCTATTGGCAGTGCTGACATGAATCAAATGAAGGCAGACTATATTGTTTCTATATGTTGTTTCCAACACTGCCAATGTTTTCAGTAACAGATAATGTCAACCCAGTATTAAATCAGAGAATTTACTCTAATCTATGAAAAGTTAATTTCTATAGGGTATATATATAAAGAATATAAATATTCTTTCATGTATTTTGTTAACATATAATATTAAATAACCATATTGCAACTTCATGCTGTTAGAAACAAGATAGCAATCCATCATTTATATATGAAAAACACAACTTACTGTCTAAACTTAACAGGGAGTACAATGTGTTGCACTGAAAGGAACCCAGTGAAGTAGCTTCACAATTCATCCACAGACCTTCATAGTTCCAGTTTGTAGTATTGACTCTACTAGATATTTTCCAGTTGCTGGATACAGTAGTAACAAGTAAAAATATAAAACCCATAAAAATAAGAAGCAATGCTGGTATTTGAAAAGCTGTCAAGGCCATTCTTCAATAAAAAAAGTAACTTTTGAAGCAGTTTCCTTCTCAAATTGTGAAAAGAGAAGCCGATTTCTATAGCTGATATTCTGTTGATAGCAAGCAAATAATAATATGTTAGTTATTTAATATTTATATTAAGATGCAAAAAGAAAAATGTTATTCAAAAGTTATTCTCACATATAAAATGTTGATTCAATTAACATACAAGATTCAGTTCTATTATAAAATCAATTAACTAAATTATAATATTTAAATTACTTAATTAAATTACAGTACTTGAAATATATAAACTTAAGTGTCCAATATCATTTAATATATTTACTTTGATAAATCTACTTTGTTTTTTCCTCCTATGTAGCCCTTCTAGTCCTGTGCTACATCAGCACATTGTGAGGGTCAGTTTGCCAAATTTAAGTAAATGTTTAGTAATATTTTAAGACCTTTAGATCCCTTGTTCCAAAAATCAAGGCTTCCCAGCCAGTTCATTGACTTCACTGATCAAATGAGGGCTGCAATCCTGGAAATAGCTGCGAGTAAAAACTGCTGAACTCCATTGTATTTCTGAATAAACATATGTGGAATTGCATAATAAAGCTCCAGTATTTTATGATCTCCAAAAAGGAAAGTTGTTCCTATTTCTATGATTTTTCTGTGTTTTCCAAGATAAGAAATTATGTGGTATTCTAAAGATATATGGGCTAATTTAATCCAAATGGTTATATAGTGTAGGAAGTTGCCTCTTCTCAAATTTTCTTCTCAGATCACTATAGCTCATCTAGACAATTTCAATTTGGCAGGACACGTTATATATAAGTTATCAGCTTGATAACGCTATACAGTTTTCTCCCAACTCATGGAAAGGTGCACAGGACAAGTGGTATTAATATTGTGAGATGGGGAGAGCCATTTTGGGACCCATTGACCTACCCCTTTCAATTCATTCCTTGTCCCAAACCTTCAATAAATCTGATCATGCAGGGTAGGGCTACCAGATGTGGACTGCAAAAATCTGGATGACTATTAAATGGCAGCAAAGAGCTAGAGTTTTCTATATTACTTTGTGGCCATATCTAGTAGCTATTTAGATTTTTACAGCCTAGATACAGTAGCTCAAATGCAGGGCCCTGGTAGGAACTGTAGCAGAAGAGCCAGAGGGAAGCAAGAAGGGAATGTGTGACAGAATAGCTGCTGCTGCTACCATGTCCTCTACTGCAATTCCTGATCAGCCACAGTATGCATGCACTTGAAGCAGCGTGCTCAGAGGCCATGGCAATTTCCTCATCAACTGCTGCTGGCTGCAGTCTTCTTCTCACTCTCCTCTTCCTCCTTCCTAGTGAAAGGAAGGCATACTATATCTGGACTGCACATAGGGCTCAGGCCCAAGGCTGCTGCAGTGGGAAGAAATGGCTGTGTGACCCTTCTCTTTCCTTTCTCCTAACCATCCCCAGTTGCTACAGCTTGGGGAGGGAGGTTAGTACCTTAGCTCTTTCATCACTGGGGGAGGGGACCCTCAGAGAGATTTGCTCTATATATACCCCTAGGTGACACTTCATTCAGCAGTGGGAAAAGCCCTAAAATATTTAAGAATTTTGCCCCATATTTCCTGGCTAATGAATTTTCAGCTGAAGGATTAATTACAGTTGTTGTTGTTTAGTCGTTAAGTCGTGTCCGACTCTTCGTGACCCCATGAACCATATTGCACCAGGCCTTCCTGTCCTTCACTGCCTCCCTGAGTTTGCTCAGTTTCATGCTCATTGCTTCAGTGATGCTATCTAACCATCTCATTTTGGGGCTCTAAGGACTGCGTATGAGGACTACATTATCCAAAAATTTAAAAAAAAAGTTTGGGGGCCAAATGTAACCATAGGGCCACAGAATGTACAGGAACTTGTACTTTTATATGTACTTAATTTGACCATTTTGGTCTAGTCCATGGGATTAGCTATACAATTAGCTTAATGGCAGGGCAAACTACTGTATATAAACAGGGAGCAAACCCCACCTCACTTGCACTGATCATGTTACCTAGTTGGGTAATGAAACATCTGCAAACAAACCACCAAGCTCAGAGAGCACCAAGGACTCCACAGTTAGCTTAATTTCTAGAACCTTATGATCGATGTTTACTTTTTGGGAAAAACAGTATCAAGATCTGTCCACTTACCAAGATCTTAAGTTTGCATGCCACGTCCCTTCAAAAAGATGCCGAAATCCTAAGTTCAGAAGCCCTGCTTCAAGTGCCCTCACATAGCTATTCTTAAGTACCTGTGTCTACATGGGCAAAATTAAATGGTACAGAGATTTTAGGCATGCCCCCTCTTGGAAATACTCTGTTCCAGAAATCCATTCCAATTTGGGTGTTTTTCATGGCTGTTTCTAGGGCGCTGCTGGCCACAGTAAATAACTCTTCAGAGCAGACTGCTAGCGGCAATTCCTTTCCAGCAATGACTGTTATTTGTAGCAGCTGCTCTTATTTCTGCTTCTAATTGCTGTTGTCCACAACATTAATGCATGTACTTTCAGTTCCTTCTTTCCGTATGTTATACTATCTATAAGGGAAGAACGAATGTTTCATTTTAGTTAAACCCTCCTCTCTCCCAAACACCCCTTTTACAAGAACAAAGTTACTGTTTGCAATTCAGCTTTGAGATGCGCAGAAGCAACGTTGATAAAATGGAAGGATGACCCGAAATGTTTTAAAATGGCGCCTAAAGGCGAAAAGGAAGAAGGGAGCAGAGCACTCAGGGCGGCGACAAGGCCCTTGCTCTTTGAAGAGGCACCAGGAACCAGCCAGTTCAGCGTGGAGGCGGGACCAATACTCTTCCCCTCCCAGCCACACGCTCGGGAAAAGCCAAAAGGCCCTTCCTGCTTCCGTTCGGCGACATGACGCCCTCAGATACGTAAGGGCAGCCGCTTCAAGATGGCGAGCGGTCGTGGCTGCTGACCCGGAACTGTTACTTCGGGAAGGTGAAGAAAATGGGGCTGAAGTGCTATGCCCGTGTCTGGGTGAAGCGAGAGTTATGGGGTGGTGGACTATGGGGCCACAGGTAGGACGATATAACGTGTGTCCGTGTAAAGAACAGAGTTAACCGTGGGCGGGGAAAGTATTGCTAAGCGTTCGTACCGCCCTCTGCAACCACATTTCCGTCTACCGTGAATCTGGTGTTTAGTGTTAAGCGCGTGCCATGCGAGCCCAAGCATTTGATTAATTTACAAACCATAGTTAATGACGAGTAAGGTGGTTGTGTGGACGCAGCCATTAAAGGGCGTTGAGGGAGCGTAGGCGGATAGAGGGAGGTGTTGCAATACTTTTGCGAACTTCGGCCAAAGTATAGAAAAGATATGTACCCACAAAAAATAGGACGGCTGCTTTTTTGGAAATTGAAGTAGTGGGAAAAGTGGGATTAATTGTGATAAAGACTATACGGGGAGAAACACAGGGAAGTCCTTTTCTGCCCCCGGCTAAGAGCGCTGGGAATGGATGCTAAGAAGGCGGAAGGAATGGCCCGCCTTAGAAGTCCAAATCCAAAATCGTATTTGGGGTGGGGATATTTTAGTCCTTGAACCGGTGATAGTAATAGGCAGCCTAACAGAGCCTCTTCGCTTTTGTAATATTTTGTTCTCCATAAGGATATAGTGTCTTTGGTTTTTCTCCAGTTGTGGATGACTGCTAATATTTAAAACAAGCATAACTCAATCCGAAGTTACGCCGTTATTATGTTATGATTCATAAGAATATTTAAATTTAAATATGTGATGTTTGAAGAAGCTGCTGTGTGAAGCTTTGGTTTCTGCTGTGATATACTGTATGGAAGCCTCTGCTACACATACAAAGATTTAATATGTGTTGATATGTGTTTATTTTCATTTGATGTATCATTAATCCAAATATTGTATCAAAGAATATGAGCTCTGTACAACTATTAGTCGCACATGTACTGCACAATCTTGTAATGGTATAGTAAGATGCTGTGTGTTTCAACCAATAACTTCCTCAGACTGTTTCACATGTTTTTGTTGTTGTTGTTCAGTCGTTAAGTCGTGTCCGACTCTTCATGACCCCATGAACCATATCGCTCCAGGCCTTCCTGTCCTTCACTGCTTCCCTGAGTTTGCTCAGTTTCAAGCTCATTGCTTCAGTGATGCTATCTAACCATGGTTTGGGGGCATGTTAATTAAAAAAAAAAAAAGCATTATCTTGTAAGAACTCCTGGAAGCAAAGCTGCAAAATTTCAGAATAAAAGTCTGAACTGGAAGCAGGCAGCTGTGAAATTGCATGGATGCCCTTTTTAAGGATGACAGAAAATTGGAGATCACTGATATGCTTATCCTCTGTCATTTTCAGTGTCTGCTTGGATGTTTCCAGTAAGAAACATTTTCTTTTGTTGCTAGCTGCATTTTTACAGAAGAATCTCTCCACTGAAACAATAGAGGGATCTGCACTAGCTTATCCTAGAAAAGTTGAAGGATCCAATCCATAGACCCTACTGAGGATGGATTTGTTTATACCCTATCTTTCATCCCAGATGTTCAGGATCTGTCCTATATGAAAACTTTTATGTTAGCAATTACTGTCAGTACATTTTCAGTTATGAGCTTTCAGTAGGATAACTCCATAAAGAGAATATCTGCATCATTATCTGTCCAATATCTCTCCCTGGACAATTTTCATCCAGTTTCCAACCTTCGCTTTTTTAGGGAAAGTTGTTGAGAAGGTGGTTAGTTTACACCTTCAGAGAGCCCTGAAAGAAGCAACTTTCTGGACCTTTTCAGTCAAGATTCAGGCCTGGCTGTAGTACTGAGATGGCATTGATCACACTTGTCAATGACTTCTGGTGGGCTCAGGATGGCGGTTGTGCATCCATCCTGGCTGTGCTTGATCTCTCAGTGACTTTTGATATCAATCATGGTCTCCTTGGTTTAAGGATTAGGCATGGGGGGCATGGTGGTTTCCCTTTTTGTGGGGCTGGTTCCAGCCAGTGTTGGTACTTTGGGGTGGAGAGGTCAAGCCTGAGCCAATGGTTTGTGGGGTGCTTCAGGACTCTACTCTCTCCCAGCTATTTTTCTCCTCTTACAGACTTCTAAGTCCAGGTGAGCAGTGTAAAAATATATGTGGGAGAAAAGACTCATGAGGCATACGAAAAAGAGAAACTCTAACCAATCAGGTTTTTTCCCCTTTCTTTCCAAAAATGTCTGGATTTTTCTCATGAATAGCAGTCTTAAGCTGCATAAAACAGGACTTCAAACACCCCCAAAGGTGATTGTTCCACTGTTTGTTGTTGATTGGAATAATAGATGATGATTGTGATGGATATTTAGCATCTAAAATAATGTAGAGAGATGTACAGAAATCAAAAAGCATAACAGGTTCAAATCTATTACAATATAAAAGGGACTAGGGATAAAGAGGAACACACACAAACCAGTTATTCCAGTTGCAAAAAATTACATTCTGATCTAGTGAATGAACTCCAGATAGCAGTTTATGGGAAGGAATTGTCAGTTATCCCACTTGAGTGACCCTTGTGATCTCAGTTTCTCTTGTGTAGAAACTGCTGCACTTAATCTTTCATTAACATGGAAAGTAATAATGCATTTACTCATATTTATTATGAAAGTTTTATTGAATATTGTTTTATTGAATCATTTAATTAAATATTTGGCTACCTATATGAACATGTATTCATAGATAATATTGTCAAATGGGTATTTAAACAGTAAGTTTTGCAAATTGCTCATCCAGAGGAAATTGTTTTTGTTCTAAGTGAGTACAGTAGTGAAAAATTGTTCTAGTATCTGGAGATTTCTTCCAAGGAGTAATGCTAGGGATGCCTAGGTAGTAGGACTTGAATTATCATAAAAGTTACATTTTTTCACCAATGAATCATCCTTGTGTTTCCTTACATCAAAATATTCTAAATGTTGAATAGCAGATGGGTGGAACAGTCTCCGTGTGACTTTTTTATAAGCTTCATTTTTAATTCTTTCTGCATGAAATTTCACTGAGAACCATTCTGTGTATATCAATTTTTATTACTGGACCACTGGGGTAGAAAAGAATATAAGTAAAAATAATGTATAATTATTTAGGTAATAAGGAAAATAAGATAGTGTTATAGAGTACTATAGTGCAAAATTCAGCTAGGGGATTTTTAAAATATTCTGATAACTTACTTGTACAATCAGTGCCTGTACATCTAGAATGTGCATTCTGATTTTGGATCATGGTAAAATTATAGTAGAAATGAAAGTTTGATTTTATATCTGATTGTCAGAAACTAGTATTTCCTTGCAAGTTGGAAACATTTCAAATATGTCTGTTTTGTGATTAAAATGTATTCTTTCAACAGATCTATTCTGTTTACACAACCAAAAAATGGATTCAGAAGACCAGCACAGAAGACTGATTACCGCTCTGGAACTGGCACTAAGCTACACAAAAGTGGTTTGACTCCTCCAGTTCAAGACCTGGATTTTCATGAATCTTCCCGTTCAGTGAAGAAGCTATTGAAACCTTTCTTCTTTACAGTTGGGGTAATAATTTGTTCATAATTCCATGTAACTGGCAGCAGTTCTGGTGAATGAACATTTGTGAATCATTTAGAAATATCTGTGATCCTGTAATGCTGTGAGCTACAATGTCACCTGAGCTTCATCAAGTTCTACTAATAAGTAAAAAGCTTATGGTTAAACAAACAAAACTTGTGTACTGAGTCATGTATTTTTTCAGTGCCTTGAACCACTTATCACTGTCTTTGTTGGAAGAAGTATGTGAAGCTTTAGATTTAGTAACTGGTGGTATCTCCTTTAGCAGCAGTGACTTCAACCAAACCTTTCCTGAACTATATTGATAAATTGTGCACAAATTCATTGATATTTTTGAGGTTTTGTAGATGAACTACTCAGTTCAGATCATGTAACAACCCTTCAATTGGGTTAAAGTCAGGGCTTTGACTCAGCCATTCTGAAATATGAAATTTCTTTTCCTTCCATTCTTTGTAGATTTACATTTGTGTTTAGGATTGTTGTCATATGGCGTGACACATCTTCATTGGCAGCCATTGTGTCTGAGTTTTTTATACCTAATTCATTGGAACATCTCCCTCAACATACCCCTTAAGAGAAATGATTATTTTAGGGATTCACATATTTTTCCCTATGTAACCAATGAGTATTGACTCAGTGTATTCAATAAAGATATGAAACATACACTATTGGGGAGTTATTTTTTAACCAGGATTTCTTTATTTATTAATGAAACTTACATGAAGCTCTGAACGCATTGTAGGTCACATTACTGCAGGATTACAGATAGTACAAAAGGGTTCACAAATTTTCTGTCACTATAGAATATAGTTTTGTATTAATAAAACTCTAGCAAATGATATGTTGCAGAATTTCTACATAAGATAATTCTTGTTTAGAGAGGATTTTGGCAGACAGTCTACTGCAGCAGTATGACCAATGTAGGTGCGTTTTTTCAGAATGTTTAAATGTGAAAGTCACAAGATCCTTGTATGCTATACAGGTTATACTTTCAGTCTAAAGACCCCACAGGCAATTCTTTGAATTCAGAGTTAATGTATATCTCTTAATCCCTGATTGTAGATGTTACCATGCAATCAGATATGAAGTCTTTTGTGGCTTAATTGGAATATTCTTGGTCTATTCTCTCCATCTTAATAAATCACATTTTGCCTGAAATTTTGATTAAACATATTCCTAACATTCTCTAGTTTTCAGGCTGTGCTTTTGGAACAGCTGCTATTTGGCAGTATGAACATCTCAGAGCCAAGTTCCAAAACTATTTTGAAAATGCTCAAGCAGACTGGCTGGATAGAATACAACCACAGAAAGGACTCCGCTTCAGAAAGCAGGTACAAACAACTTGCTCTGTATTTTAATTGTTTTCTTCCAGTTCATTAAGATACAGATGTTCTGTGTTACACAGTTCAACACATTTCATCAAGGTAAATAATTCCCTAGCCAATATAGCTATGGATTGTCACAGCTGAAGTCTAATATATCAGAAGGGAGTCAGATTTGGAAAAGCTATAATAGAATACTGCTGTTAATGTTATTAGGAATGCAATCACGGTTGCAGGTGTTTTTTTTTAATTTTTCCTCTTGTGCAATAATATCCAGGAAATGTTAATTTGCTTAACATATTTCAAGGGTGAATATGAGGGAAAATATAAGTAAGTATAAAGTATTCAATATTAAGAGGAAGAAAATTATTAAATTGTGGGACTTAATATTCATTAACATGCTTGCATTGAGTGATGGAAAAATTAATATTTTAAAGAGATAGAACTGGTCCACTCATCAGAATATCAGATATGACTGCAATATTATATATTTGTAAAATAATATGGTTTTATTTTATACTAGTTCTAGGTTCTCCATTAAATTTTTGTAGCTACAAATCACAAAAATAAATATGAGGTGGATTGAGAGAAAAGCCTGCAGGAAGGAAGCAGGTGAAAGGTGACTTTTGTTATGCCTGACAACCTAGAGATTTCCTCTACTGTTTTTTCGTACCCCATTTGTCTATCCTCTTTTTGCATATTTTTTGTTGATCCATTTCTTGTTTGATAGCTCACCTATATTCACAAAGAAATGCTTACATTGCAAGCCATGATTCATTGTGAATACACACACACACACATGTGCAAGTGCATACACATACAATTCATTTTAAAGTTGTTATAGGAATTATTACATAAGCAAATTATATACAGTACTGTGCAAAAGTTTTAGGCAGGTGTGAAAAAATGCTGTAAAGTATGAATGCTTTCAAAAATATATATTGTAATTGTTTGTTTATCAATTTACAAAATGCAAAGTGAGCAAACAGAAGAAAAACCCAAATCAAATCAATACTTGGTATGACCACCCTTTGCCTTCAAAACAGCATCAATTCTTCTAGGTACACTTGTACAGAGTTTTTGAAGGAACTCGGCAGGTAGGTGGTTCCAAACATCTCGGAGAACTAACCACAGATCTCCTGTGGATGTAGGCTGCCTCAGATCCTTGTGTCTCTTCATGTAATCCCAGACAGACTCGATGATGTTGAGATCAGGGCTCTGGGGGGCCAAACCATCGCTTCCAGGACTCCTCCTTGTTCTTTATGCTGAAGAGAGTTCTTAATGACATTGGCTATATGTTTGGGGTCGTTGTCCTGCTGCAGAATAAATTTGGGGCCAGTCACACACCTCCCTGATGGTATGGCATGATGGATAAGTATCTGCCTGTATTTCTCAACATTGAGGACACCACTGATCCTGAGCAAATCTCCAACTCCATTTGCAGAAGTGCAGCCCCAAATGTGCAAGGAACCTCCACCATGCTTCACTGTTGCCTGCAGACACTCATTATTGTACCAGTCTCCAGCCCTTCGGCAAACAAACTGCCTCCTGCTACAGCCAAATATTTCAAATTTTGACTCATCAGTCCAGAGCACCTGCTGCCATTTTTCTGCACCCCAATTCCTATGTTTTCATGCATAGTTGAGTCGCTTAGCCTTGTTTCCACCTAGGAGGTATGGATTTTTGGCCACAATTCTTCCATGAAGACCACTTCTGGCCAGCCTTCTCCAGACAGTAGATGGGTGTACCCGAGTCCCACTGATTTCCACCAATTCTGTGCTGATAGCACTGCTATCTTCTGATGTCGAAGGGAAGTAAGCATGATGTGTCTTTCATCTGCTGCATTAAGTTTCCTTGGCCGACCACTGCGTACAGTCCTCAGTGTTGCCCGTTTCTTTGTGCTTCTTCAAAAGAGCTTGAACAGCACATCTTGAAACCCCAGTCTGCTTTGCAATTTTTGCCTGGGAGAGACCTTGTTGATGCAGTATAACTACCTTGTGTCTTGTTGCTGTGCTCAGTCTTGCCACAGTGTATGACCTGTGACATGAAACTGTCTTCCACAACCTCACCTTAGTAGCAGAGTTTTGCTGTTCTCACCCAGTTTTAAGCCTCCTACACAACTGTTTGTTTCAGTTAATGACTGTTTCAACCTACATATGAAATTGATGATCATTAGCACCTGCCTGGTATAATTGGTTAATCATACACCTGACTCTAATCCTACAAGATCCCTGACTTTGTGCAAGTGTACAAAGTGTGCAAGTGTAAGAACTGATGCTGGTTTGAAGCCAAAGGGTAGTCACACCAAATATTGATTTGATTTAGATTTCTCTTCTGTTCACTCACTTTGCATTTTGTAAATTGATAAACATAAACAATTACAATATATATTTTTGAAAGCATTCTTACTTTACAGCATTTTTTCACACCTGCCTAAAACTTTTGCATAGTACTGTAGGCCATTATATTGGTACTTCATCATATTTTAGTCCTTCTGGCACTCCCAGTACCTCTCCTTTAGTCAGGGGACTTTGCTAGTTGATGTGTGTAGTGTGATGTGGAGCTGAGGAAGAAAGTTCAGCTCACAAAATTCATTGGTGAGATGTTCCTTGAGCAAAAGTATTTCCAAAAGATTCTTCATGGAGATGAATGTTCCATCCTTTAATAAGATAAGATTATCAAAATTGGGTGCTGAATGGTGGGGCCCATTTCCCTTCATGTGGGCCAATCAATATCCAAGAAGTAATATATATCCTACAACAGACCTTTAGAAGTATATAGCTAAGGTTTGTTCTTTTTCTTTTTAAATTTTGGTAAGAGAATTGTGTGTTGGTAAGTAAGGAAGCAAATTCTGAATGTTGATTCTTGATTCTCTTCTATCCCATTACAGTAATATAGTCAATGAACTAATAATTGTATCAGAACATGAGAGGTTGGATTTTACTTAGGGTGATTATTTCAAGCAAATGTTATTTCTTTTAAAAATGGCCATATGATTAATGAGGAAGAATTGGTGTAGATTTGTTTATTTTATACACCTATGAAAAAGGTGCATTGTGATAATTTTTGGAAAATGTTTGATTAGTTTATTTTGTTCAAAAGCTTAATTTCTTAAATGTTTCTTTATATTGAAAAACTTACATAATGGAGATTAATTAATTAAATTTAAACTGTCTTGAAATACTGTATATACTACAGTCTAATACTCCCCATAATATCAGCTTCCTTATAATCATTGTCTGCTGTAATCCAGTTGATCAGGAGGTTATCAGATTGGGGAACGCTGTTATACTGAAGTACCAGAATGATAACTTTGCTTATTCTCTTTCAGATTAACCTGTGGTGGAACAGTCTTAGCAACGGGCAACGGGCTGTGTCAGGTTTGTGTTAGCTTACAAGTATTAGACATTCTCAGGAAGAGAAATGAGGCAAACAGGTACAGTATGTTACTGGATGGCTTTCATACCATGCTTACAAATTAATAGACCTAAGGTAGTCATGTCCAGCATATATTTTGATCTTCCATGTAATTTACTCTGTTCTTATGGTACAGTAGCTAACTATTAGATTGGCAGTTGTTAAGGGACATAACATTTTGTTAAACTCAGATTATTCCATCTATAGAATTGATAACACTGGCCTATTCCTCTTTCTTACTGTAGAAACTTTATGATTTGGGCTATTTCACACAAAGTGTCATTTTTTTTCATGGTAGCTATTTGACTTCCATAGAAAGTTGTGTGTATTAGTATGTTGCAAGGAATTCGTTTGATTTATTAACTGTGTGACAAAATAATATATATCATATTTATCCATAGGAAGACATGTCTTTCCCCCATATAGTTACCTGTGACTTGGGTCATTCTCTTCCCTTACATGAACAGAAAAAACAGTTCAAAAAGGTGAGAGATCAAATGGCTGCAGAAATCTGGATACTTTTGAAGATTAGCCAAAACATTAGTCATTACTTCACATGGGTTGCTTGCTGAATAAATGTAACCCTCTTTGTAATGCCTAGTCAATGCTTCTCCCTCCCTCCAGTTTTGTTTTCTTCTCACTGCAGTTACCATTCATCTTGTCCTATTGCTATCTTTTCATTCTGTTTCTCCTGGAGAGAAGGAAGGTGTGTGTAAAGATGTTTTTTATGTATAAGAGAATGGTGAAAATCTATTTTGTAAATCTATTTTCTATTTTTCAGTCAGTTATGTTTTAATTACTAGCTATTAATTCAGTACACTTTTTATTTTTCTGCCTCTGCCCCTTTTTCAAATGTGATTTCTGCATAAACATATATGTATATATCTGTATACAAGAGTATCCCACATACAGATTTATTGGGCAGGTGAGGAGAAATCTACAAGATTGGTTTTAAGTAGATTTGGCAATCCTAAAATGACAAATTGGAGAAGCTGGGTGTTGCACAGGATTTTTATTTTTGTTTATATTTCATTTCTGTCTATTCTTTGGGGAAGGGTCATCTTCCTTTTGGATAAATATGGTATGATTGAAATAGGCAACTGATCTGCATTTTAGGAAGGGGAACAGAATTCATGTGCTAAGGCAAGATAAGAGTTTCACTGCAGTCTTTCCATTACCCCACTGTTCATCAATCAGAAATAAAAGGAATGTATGGGAATTCCTTAATATTTTCTGAATGATCTTTGAACGATCTCTTTACTCAAGTAGTTCTGTAAAATAAATAACGTGTATATGAATAAAGATGAAAAATACTTGTCTGTTGAGAGTTAGAAGGAATATGACAGTCTGATTTAGGGTGATTTCATTTTTTAAAAGACTCTTCAAATTACATAGTTACTGCATAATATAAAATAACTATGTTCTGATTGTTTTTATTTGCAATAACTTATTTGTGGCCTTGTAAACACTGTAAATTGGAGCATTTTCCTTCTTTATCCCTACATTTTTCTTTTATTAAATTCACAGGAATTATTGCTGCAAATGTATTTGTATTCTTCTTATGGCGAGTACCTACTTTGAGTCGGATAATGGTCACATATTTCACATCTAATCCAGCTTCTCGTGAGTGTATTACGATGCATGTGAAATTGTATAGATTCTCGCTGCCTTGGATTTTTAATGTGGGATCGTATTTGGCTTTATGAATCACAGAAATAATCTGGTTCCATTTTGTGTCAACAGCTTACAGTATGAGATCATTTAACTGCACGATATTATCATAAGTATCTTATATAATGGAGTTTTTTTTCTTGCCTTATGTTACCATTCTAATGTAGACAATATAAGATAGTGAAGATTTCCTGAAATAATTTACCTTTAAATTATTTACAGGTAATTACTTAAGTTAAATTTCAGGTTAGTAAGATAAATTGCATGAGTTGGTGTACTCTTCCAAAATGTAATCTTTTAAAAAATGTGTATAGCTTAATATTGAAAACTGATTCATAGCAAGTCTGTTTTCTTTTTCCCAGTTTCTTAACAGTTCAGCTTATAAATATAGAGAAATAAAATGCTTAAATTATCAAAACACTGATTTCCCCCCCCCTTTTTTTTAATGTAGGAGTCTTATGTTTTCCCATGTTGCTATCTACATTTAGTCATTTCTCATTTCTGCATATGGTGGCCAACATGTACGTTTTATGGAGCTTCTCAACCAGTATAGTTTCTTTTCTGGGGCGTGAGCAATTCATGGCAGTATACCTTTCTGCAGGTAATAAACCTCAAATCCCACTCTGCTTTAGATGTGTCTTTTTAAATTGTTCATATATTTTTGAACATGAGTTTTGGCACTGAAGTAATATTTAAAGTAATAAATGTCATTGTTTGGACCAGCAGCATTTTCAGCTTCTGAGACACCTGAGATACTAGAACAACTTGTTAAATCCTTCAAAACTAAAAAAACTACTATTGGTTTTTATAGGTATTTGGTATCAATAAATCAATTTGATATGCAGATATTAAGAAATGAGTGGAATAAAGAATTAGAGGTTCCCATACTGTCTAGAAAGTGGGAGAGCATCTTAACTTCTATAGCAAGAGTATCAATGGACTTCAAACTACAACTTATATAACAAAAAATAATATTTAGAATTTATTAGACTCCGCTTCGTTTATATAAAAAAGGACTGAGACAGCATTCTGTTGGAGATGTAATAAGGATAATGCTTCTGTAAAGCACATGTTTCTACAATGTCCTATACTTACTAAGTTTTGGGAGAAAGTTTTGGACTATATAAATTTGACTGTGTGACAAAAGCTAAAATTTTCAGAGGATCATATTTTCTTGAATTACATATCTATTACATGAAATTTGACAACTGGACAATGTAAATGGATTCTCAGTGCCCTTACTATGGTCAAAAAAGTAATATTGCAGCATTGAAAGATAAATGTGTGGCCCCATTTAGTCAATGGATTGAAAACCTGATTACACTTGCCACCTATGAACAGATTGCCTATAGACATAGTTCGTATGGACAAGAATAATGAAATATGGAACTTGTTTAGCCAAGTTTAACAGTAGGTTAAAAAAGAATGATAGTTATATAAGTGTATTAGAAATAAATGTATATGCACTTGAATAATACTTACATTAGATAAGTATACAGGTAGTCCCCAGTTTAAGAACAAGTTCCATTCCTAAGGTCTGTCTTTAAGTCAAATTTGTACATAAGCTGGAACAGTATTATTGTATAATACTGTATAAGTAGTATTGTGTAATAAACTCGAACCATTGGGTATTTAAATCATTGTGTATTTAACTCAATTTTTGCTACAATAGGCTCCGTTCTTAACTATGGGTCATCTGTAAACTGGGTGTTCTTAACCCAGAGACTACCTGTATATCAAATTGTAACTGTTAACTGTTATAATGATGTATTATACTTTGTTTCTTTTTTTCCCCACTTTTTTTAAAGCACTTTTGATGTGTTGTTGTTTTTTGAGAATATTTGCATCATAATTTTTTTTATGTTTTGTTCTTTTTCTGTTACTATTCAATTTAAAATAAAAAAGTAACAAATTTAAGTTTCAGACATTGTGTTGAGCCATGATTTACCCATCATTTTTTGAAGAAGCAACAATTGGCTTTGCTTACATAATACGCTAAGCCAAAAACAGTAGCCTGCAAATTGCAGTGACTGACTTCAGAGAATAAACTAAGTCAAAAACAAGCAATCCCACTTAATTTATCACAATGTGTGAACCTAGTAATTATTTACTTACCCATAGAAAAGCCTTATATAAGAAACTCACATGTTTTGTTAAACAACTGAGATAGCTAGGATAGTAAAGCAAAAATATTTTTATATCTATGCTCTTCAGTGAATTTATGTTTCTAAGCAATTAAAAAAAAAATCTTTCTAGGGGTTGTTTCTACATTCGTCAGTTATGTCTGTAAAATGGCCACTGGGAAGTTTGGACCATCACTTGGAGCTGTAAGTGCTACTAAATATCTATAAAGCAAATTATTTTTAGATACTATTTTGGAACCCACTGTATTTTGCTTTAACAGAAGTTAAGATGTCTTTTAAAAAAACTACAGTAAAGACTAGCATAACATTCTAATGTTGAGATTTTTCTATAAACTGCATTCTAACAAAAATTAGGATTATTTTCAGGTTAAATATTTTGTCTGTCTCTAAGTTTCTTAGATCAGCTACTTAATAAAAAGAATGTTGCAGCCACTTCAATTTTTGTGATAGTTTAATGTTGTAGAAATGAGAAGAGTGGCTACATGGACCCTGCTACTTTATAATTTACTTTCAGTTGCAATGTCTTTTTTAAAAGTTGATCACTCTGAATTTATTTGTAATTGTAACTAATTTTGCTTAAGATTACAGTTATCTGCCTGGTCCTTTCTATTATTTATCTGATTGGGGGGGCAGGAGGTGGGGGGAAATATCTTCAAATCAGTCTTGACTCCTGGCTGCTGCGTGGATGAGCTGTGTAGTTTTCTTGGAAAGACTTTGGAAGTCGTTTGTCATTCTCTTCTTCCTAGGGCTGAGAGAGAGTGACTGGTCCAAGGTCACCCTGCTGGCTTCGTGCCTAAGGCAGAACTAGAACTCACAGTCTTCCAGTTTCTAGTCCTGTGCCTTTAACCACAACACCAAACTCGCTCTCTGTTTGAATTTAGTCCTTCTGAATTAGCTGGACTGGTTCCAATAAAACAGCTTTCTAAGGATATCTAGGGAAAAAGCCTGATCCATAGGCAGAAAAAATGATATCCATAAGGAATATGCCACAGTCAAAATTATTTTAAAATAGCTGTTAGTATGCTCTACTATATAGCTCTACTATATAGCTAAAATCCTTTAGCTTCTTTTCTCTGCCTTATTGGCAAAGGATTTTTGTGAAATTGCATTTTGGTACAAAAAATAGCTCCAGCTTTTAAAACTAAGTATGTTAATTTATCTCCTGTTTTCATGTGATTTTAGTCAGGTGCTATAATGGCTGTCCTTGGAGCAGTATGTACAAAGATTCCAGAAGCCAAGCTAGCTATAATATTTCTTCCAATGTTCACATTTACTGCTGGAAATGTAAGTGGCTTTGAATAATTGATGGGAAACCCTCTTTTATCTGTTGTTATCTGCACCTTATAACACTTTTCTGTGCTTTATTGTATTTCAAAATTGGATATAATTTTAAAGTTCTATTTAAGCCCAGACAACAGACAGTACAGAGCAGTGTGGCATTTGTTTACACTGTAAATTGAATTTCTTAAGGCCAAACTTATCTTTTGAATTATTTGTGTATTAAATATGCTAAATTCCAAAGGTGTATTATGAAAAGTGTTAAAATATATAATTAAAAGCTTGGTTTGAGATCTAGAAACCTACTTTATGTAATATAGAGATGTTCCACTAGTCTACAAGAGAAGCATGTCTTTCTCGTTTGCTCTTTGTCCCACTTCTCTTTCTGCTATAGCCTTTTGGAATTACCGGTACTAATTGGCCTGGAGTAGGCCAGGAACCCAGGTAAACTAGTCTTCTGGAAGAGCTGCTGAAATGACCTGACTTCCCATTTCTCTCTTTCTGCTATACATAATGAAATTTCTAGTTTGCATATTAGCAACAGAGCCTGAGCCCATAGAAGAGATGTGTCTTCAAATCAGAATTTAGCATAACCCTCACGCTTGATCGTTATACTGTTGACTGCATAGCAAATGTTAATTTATGAATATGGGATAAATGTTTCTGATCTGTTTATAACTGCAGTAGCTTTGCTGTTTATTGCACCTTACCAATAAGTCATTTACTTATTTCTAGGCTTTAAAAGCTATTATTGCATTGGACAGTGTAGGACTTATTTTGGGTTGGAGGTTTTTTGACCATGCATCACACCTTGGAGGAGTTCTGTTTGGCATGTAAGTAGTGATATTATGTTATCATGATAAATGTGATATGTCATTGCATTTTTCTTGTTTTTAAAAAGATCCTGTACAATGACCATTTCTTGGGTCTGACTTTCCTGTTAAGAATTATTTTCAGTCATGTAATTTGATTACCTTTGTCATATAAACAATTCTTGTCTCTCTAATGTATCTTGTGAAAAAAAGTTTCTTTTGTTTGTTTCTTTCAAGGTGGTATGTAATGTATGGGAATAAACTAATATGGAATAATAGAGAACCAGTGGTGAAAGCATGGCATACAGTGAAGACATGGAGGCCAAATAAATGAAGTGGATTCTTGGCTACTGCATTTCAGAATATATTTGTATTGAAATGAGCATAAGTGTTGGAGACAGGCTAGTGTATTGATTAAATCATAACTACATACAAATTACTAAGATTTTAAGTTCTAACCCCACACTGAAAATAAATATGCTTGGTAAATAAAATATAATTGAAACAAAGATGTGTACCTTGTTGTTGAACTGAGTAAGTCTGTATCCTTTCTTTGGGTATTTTAGAGCTGAATTAAAATTGGATCAGTTGTCTGATGAATTAATTCATTTTTAAATGAAGGTAAGACAAGAGTTCTTAAAGCTTAACAATCCCAATGCCACTTTTAGAGATCATTTTTCATTCTTTAGCAATCTGTATTTGATATGAATACGCACATAAAGAAGGGATTCTCAAACATTATGATTCTGTGACCCCTTTGTAGCTGCTGCTCAATGAGTAGGTGGCAGCTGTGGCCAGGAGGGCCTTTGCACAGGTTCACCCTGTGTGCCAGTTGTACTCTTTTCTCAACTGGGAGGACCTTCAGATAGTCATTCATGCCCTGGTCACCTCATGACTGGACTATTGCAATGTGCTCTACGTGGGTCTGCCCTTGAGACCATCTAGAAACTATAGCTGTTTCAAAACGCAGTGGTGCAAGCAGTAATGGGCACTTCTCATTATGCCCTTGTGTCACAGCCAAGCGAGCTCCACTGCTTGCCAGTTGGCTTCTGAGTGCAATTCAAGGTGCTGGTCGTCACTTATAAAGCCCTTTGTGGTATAGTGCCTGGTTATCTGCGAACCACTTATTTCCATTTCTGGCTGCCTGGCATGTTCAGGCAGAGTAGATGCACTCCAGGTCCTCTCAAACAGTGTCACATTGTGGAACCACGGAACCATGCCTTCTCTGTCACTGCCTTTGCCCTCTGGAATAGCACCCTCCCCAAGATATGTATGGCACCCACTTTCCTGGAAACAGAGTATGTCTGTCAAGATGGTTTTGTGAGAAAATGCTCACCTAAAAGGAAAACCAAAGCATTTGAAGATAGAAGCAACAAAATATGCTTTATTGGAATACACTTACAGTGATCACGGGCTCCCCGCCAGCAGACAACAGGAGAGAGTTCTGAGCAAAACAACCCCAAACGCTGTGGGTTATACATGTTTGGTTGATTACATGTGAAACAGAAAGATAAAAGGACTAATACAATTACATGGCTACCCTTCCCCTAGAATGCTTTGATAAGCTATTGAATTGACCTTATTATATTTCATGCTTGCAGTATCCTTCCTGATATTGACATGTGCCATAAACAGCAATGTTTACATTGCAATCTCTTGTTACAGCATTTCATTCCTCCTCCCTAGAACAACTGTCTGATTTATATTAACTGACTCTGGTCCAGGGTCACAGTATTAGGTACTAGGTTATACAAATACATTGCTGCCTCTAAGCTACCTAAAGATTTATACCTATTAATAGGTGTATACAGTATATTCTAACATGATTTGATGTGTGGCAGACATCAAATTATACCACCATATTCTCCTATTTCCCCCCTCTTGAGGTGGGCCACAAGGGGGCAGGGGTTTGGTATGACGATATACGGGCTACCCAGGGGATGACTACAGGGGAATGTATACACCCTTTATGACCATAGTTGTTACAAATAACACTAATTACCACAGCAGGAGAGTCTACAAGCAATGTAGATATAGAGAACCAGTACTAATAAGGCAACTAATAGACCCAAAACTAAAATATTTTAACCCATTTCCATATACTGTAGTGGCAAAGTTGGGAATGTACAATAATGTATGCTCCAAACTACCTTCTGTAACTTGAGTATCCTGCATTGGATCTAAAAACAGCCTGCTTATGAATTATTGCTATATCAGTTTCTATGTGTTTGTGTTGATTAATCCAAACACAGCAGGAGGAATTCACTAGTTTACATACTGAAGCAAGTTACTCCAAAGCCATTCTGTTATCCATACTAAACTGGCCAATTTCTTCCACTTGTTTTTTGTATAGTATTCAAAGCATTGATTAATGCATGAAAGGCCAACTCTACTTCAATGGATGCATTCATGATATCTTTTTGTAATTCATTGGCTCCCAAATTTGGTAGTAAAACCCTTAACAGTGTAACCCTAGTGTTGTCTTCCTTCCTATCGAAGGGTTCTCAATATATCTAGGAAATCTTAAACGATGGGGGCCACTAATTTCATACTGATATGATTCATCTACTAGTACATGCCCTAGGGAAGAGCTTCCCTCAAAAATTCCCAGCTAACATTTTATTAGCATGTTCTCCACATATCCAATAGAAACGAGGCTACAGGGAAACAATATTTGTGATGATGTCCAGGACCACAATGGGTCACACACTTCCAGAAAAAAAGTTATTCTGGTTTCTGACCTTCTCAGAACCCTCAAGTAGACGCCTTGGCCAGAATCATGTTTAATCTGCTTCAGCTGATAACAATTTACAACTGGTGCATTGACACCCCTGGCTTGATTTTATAATGTACTCCACATAGGGCTGCCCTTCTGTGTCACTCAGAAACTTCAACTGGTTCAAAATACTGCAGGTTAATCCCATAAAGGCCAGTTTCACCAGTTTTGAAATGCTAACGTTAAATATTTTACTTGAATACTGCTGGTGAAAGAAAAAGAATGCTGACCTCAGGATGTTAGGAGTGCTGCATAATTCCTGCAATATCTAGCTTCTCTTGTGAAGATTGCCACTTGCTTATTTTCCTTTTTTCCATTCATTCCTGATTAGTCATCTGACATCTGAGTTTTCCTCTTCCCTATTTTAGATTGCAGGAGGCATGTATAATCGATTCTTCATTAGACTCTGCATGGAAGGCATGTATAAGGATGAGCTGGCTAGCTGCAGCGATTAGTGTTGAGCGCAGTAGGATGCCATCTAGAGAGAGAGGACAAGAGGTAGGATGGTAGGGTGGAAAGACTCGGTGACTGGTGCCATGTGTCACCCCTTTGCCCCCCCTCCCTTATTATCTCTATCCCTCGCGGATGCTGCATTAAGCTCCTTCTGTCACCCGGGGAGGGGGGTGGGGATGGGAATGAATGACAGGGCTATCATCACGTGTTTGCTAACCTCCTAAAGAAACTGAGGGACCAAAGTGTGGTATGAGGGGGGAGTGCTGACACTGAGAAGCCACGGGGCGAGCTGGAAGTAAATCTCAGCTGGGGAAGCCACCTCGCTTGCTGCAGAACTCCCCCTCCTCCGCTGAGGCACCCCCACCCCCTGGCCCCGGTATCTATCATTGCATCCTTGCACGGTGCTGCCGCCATGGCTTGGCCCTGCATCAGCCGAGTGTGCTGCCTGGCGCGCTTCTGGAACCAGCTGGACAAGTCGGATCTGGCCGTGCCGCTCACTATCCACAATTACTCCGACATCGAAGAGGGGGCGGAAGCGGACGGTGGGGACACTTCTCAGCAGCCTCGGATCCCGTCAGGGGGCAGCACCAGCAGCCGACCCCAGGCCCCTCCGCGGGCAGCCTCTGCCCTGCCGGTATCCGCGTCCGCCCCCTCGCTGCGGGACAGCTTGGTTGTTGTCAAGAGGCCGTCGAAAAAAAGCGGGGGCAGCCACCGGAAGGAGCCCTTCGCCGCAGAGACTCAGTATCAGCAGGATTTCCGAGCGTGGCCGCTGCAGAAGAGGGACGCCCTGCCCTGGCTCGGGGAGTGTCGGAGAGTTGAACCCACGCGGGCGCCTCCCGCTGCGGGCGCCCCCGCCGCCTTTCCCCACACTGACATCCTGGCAGGGTCTCGCGTGTATGTGCTGCCGGCGGCTAGGCAGGAGGTGAGCAATAAGGACGTTGGCTCCAGACAGGTGTGGCCTTCCTCCTCGCCTCCAGGTATCGCCAGGACAACTTCTTACAGGTAACCCTTTGAATGTGATCTAGTTTCACCCCAGCCGCAGGGTTGAGCTGAAGGCAGCAGCATTGTTCCATCTCTTCAGGCCCGAACAGATTATACAGAGTGTGTGAGTGTATGTAGATATGTATGTTTGTATCACCGTATACCTCCTGCTTGAATATGGTCAAGTCTTTCAAGGCAGGCAAACTCAGGAAATAAGAACCACTAGGATTCTGGTAACGTAACCATCTTGAAAGCCTGCCAAAGCTTTCTCTCCAATTCTCCACCTCAACTCTAGCAGAATTAAGGCAGAGTTACCCTGAGTTTCTTTCTCATGTTTCCCCTGTCCCCTCGACTCAGGAATCTTTTCCCAATGGCCTTGTTTCCTTCATAACAGTTGTGCTCCCTCCTCCATGTTCCCAGGTGTGTTAGACATTCCATCACAAATATATATTGAGCGTGTTGTTATTTAGACTGAAGTCCTGCCCTTTCTCCAAGAGCTCAAGTAGGTCCGTTGTCATGGTGGAGAGTCAGTACATCCTTTTTGCTTGCTTTATACAGTACGTATGTAACAGAGCTGGCACCGTGAAATCTGCTTTCAGTAGATCAGGCATTATATTTAGCCTTTCATGTTACATGTAATTCACATTTTAACTATTATTTAATTAAGTCTACTATATTTATATCCTGGCTTTTCTTAGGAAGCTTAAAGCAATGCACAGAATCCTCTCTCCTGAGCATACTAGTTTTATAGTAAGCATGGACAATATATTAGGCTTAATATAGAAATGATTGGGTTGAGAACAGCCATTGAGTTTCATAGCTGGGTCATCTTCTTTAATACATGTGTAGCATCTAACCATTCTTAGTTGTGAAAGTACTAAGTAGGGTTACACCTGGTTAATACTTAGACCTGAGACTAACAGAAGAGCTCAGGCTGTAGGCAAGACAAAATTGAAAAAAAAAATCCTGAATAGAGGCAATGACATGCCACTTCCATACTATAATCAAGAAAACATGGATCTGTCTGTATAGTCACCACAAGTTAAAAAGATGTTGTCAGGGACATTTTTTTGATTGCAGTGAATTGTTGCCTTTACTTGAAAGAAAAGGTCCATTAGGCATCCAATATATCTACACAGGACAACATTCATATGCATATAATCATCAACCAATCCTTCCTTACATACAAGTGCTTACTAAGTAATAATGTATGGAATAGGGTTATCAGGGGCTGAGAATTCATCAAAATGATGAAACATGAATAACGATATCAGGACATAAGCTCCACATCTTACATATTTCCATATGAAGTTACAGTGTAAGTACAAAGGGGGCAGAATTTGAATTGTGCAGTCACAATGCACATTTCAACATTTGCCCCCACTGTGGATGTCCATGCAAGTTACCATAATCTCATGGGATCTGATTTCCAGAGTTCAACCACTGATAATCAGGCAGGCTTCAGACATGGTATTCTTATAGCTACTACTGTATGTGCTCTCCTAAGCATCCTTAGCCCTTTCAACACTTTCCTTCCAAACAGACCTTAAATATTGCCCATAAATTAACATTATATAATTGAAGTACAAATATTTATTCAAAGTGAAATGGAACCATTTAGTCAAGGGACATTTGTAGTACAATCCTGAGTTAAAAGGGGTTTACTTATAGGAAAGTGATTATAGAATGAAAGATTGCATCCTAATTCTCAAAAATAATTAATTGCTCATCTTTTTTCTCAGAACTCATGGCAAGAGCACAGACTCAGTTTTGCATTCAACATGTTGTACTGACAAATAGCAGATTTTCCCTGTATTTTCTTTTCAGGCAAACCTATTCCTATGGAGGATATTTTCTATTACTTCAGCTCAGTCTTGAAACTCTTTAATGTTTTGTGAGCCTTTCCCCATTGCTGAGTCGCTCTCCATTCATCCTTAAATCAGCAGAAGCTACACAGTGTCATGAGATTGGCTCCTTATGGCTGATCCGTATCCTGCTTTCATTGTCTCTGTTTAGATCATTGTAGTCACCTGACTTCTGTCTAAGGAAATGGTTGCCAAAATTTAAAATATTCTGTCTGTTGGTCTGTCTGTGGATCTTTGGATGGTATTGGAATTATGGGGAAATTACTACTTTAAACAGTGGTATAGCTAACAACAACTATCCTCTCTCAGTCATGGGTGGGGATGAGGTAACGAAGTATTGGAGATAGGGAAGAGAAAAATACGTTGTTACTAAAGTTTTCCCAATTTAGCTTTGTCCAAATACATTAGATTTGAAACTACAACTCCTATCAGCCTGGTATAGCATGAGATTATGAGAGTTATAATCTAATGTATCTGAACAGCAGCATACCAGATAGGGCTGCTCTGCAAAACTTTGCTCTAAGCAAGATATCCTGCAAGTGTGATGCTTTTGCGAAGGAGCAAATATGGCCTGGAAGTTTGACAGTATCAGGAAGATAGACAAATCTTGATTTCAATCTGAACCCTATACATAATGTATTCAAATTGCATTTACAAAGTACTTATAGCTATAATCCCTGTTAATTCTATTTTCATTTTGTGAGGGTAAACAAGGAATATTAATTGAAAAATGCATTGTGTATATATTTGTAGCTTTCTGTGTATGATGAGAAAGCCGTCTAAGTTTGCCTTTTCCTTTTCAAAGCAGCATCATCTTTTTTTGTTGTTCAGTCGTTAAGTCGTGTCCGACTTTCATTTTGCAAATTAATTTTAGAAATGAATATCGCCCATGGTCTGTAACAAAACGATCCAGGCCTACAAAGACAACACAAGGGTTCATTATTCCAGAGGATCACTTTGTGCAAGAATCTAGCTACAAGGCAGACTTTAAGGTAAATGTGCTTTACAAAGTTTTTTGAATGTAGAAAATTACCAGTGTTTGGCCAGTAAAACACAGACCGTTTAAAGAATGGCATGTCGTGAAAGAAATGCTTCAAGACTCAAAACAGTAGTTAAATGTTAATAGAAAGTTGGAAATCAATAGAAATAGAAATCAGGAAAGGTGTCCTGATTTATCAGAAGCAGTCCTATGGGCGTGTTGTTTCATTTATGTTGAGCTGAATCCCAGTATGAGCAATACTACTAACTGGGCCCTCTTGTTTTAAATACATCTTCATTTGGAGCCACTAGCTGATACATGGAATTACCACCAAAATAAAGTCAGAATATGATACTTTGAACTTTAAGATTTAATTGTACACAGCATAGTCCTTTGCCATAATATCTATGCCTTAAATGGAGCTCACATTTAGTTCAGTGACGTCTAGTGTCATGTAAATGGGCACACAATTGATTATTGTAGCTTTAGTTTTTCTGCTATTAGTAAAAGAGGACATTTTAAAAACCAGATAAATACAAATTAGCATGCCACACAATTCCCACAAACATCAAATATTATAAAACAGTTGATTTGAAAAAAAAAAAATCTATAAGAATGCAGTACATCTATTAAATTAGTATCCTAAAGTTTAATTAATTTGTCCCTAAGCCACTTGTTGTGAGGGCAAATACATTTAACAATTCTCTTGTCCATGCCATTTAAGTATAATTTTAGTTAAATTGGACTACATTTATCTAGAATAGAAAAAACCTATCTCATTTTAATTTCTAGAAAATGTCCCTATTAATAGAATCACAGAATCACTACATTCAAAACTAATCTTGTCATGACTGTCAAGTATCTCTATGTGAATGATTGTTACCTTAATGCAGAAAAGTCATATCAGAGAAATGTAAATGAATTTAGGCTGATGGCTCTCCATTTTGAATTCTTCTCTAACAACTTATATCAAAGAAAGCTGATGATCATTATCTAGCAAATGGGTCCTATTTCCTTTTAATGTGCTCCCATTTGTTTTTAATTATAGAGAGGGTTGGGAATTAGATAAACCTCAGATAAATGCAAGATGAAGAATGCAACCATTGGCATATTTTCTTCTGTGCCTGTGTGTGTATATGTATGTATGAATTTGTGCTTTTGAGTCAGTGTTGACTTCTGGTGACTGCCTGGACTGTAGTTTTCTTGGCAAGATTTCAGAAGTGGTTTGCCATTACCTCCTTCCTAGGGCTGAGAGAGAGTGACTGGCCCAAGGTCACCCAGCTGCCTTTGTGCCTAAGGCAGGGCTAGAACTCACAGTCTCTCTGCTTTTAGCCTGGTGCCTTAACCACTACACCAAACTGGCTCTCTTCCTGAGAATAAACTTTCACTAATACACTAGAGATCCATGCATCAGATAGGGTTCACAGATAATAAGCAACTTTGTAAATTCTCTCTCTGTCTTTTTTTAATATATGACTGCAAAGTCTGGACTACCAGAACTGGACTGCAAATATCTGAAGACTACTAAATGAAGGCAAAGGATTTTCTGTATCCTTTTGCTGCTATCTAGTGATAATATGTTTTCCCATGCACAGAACCCATACATGATGACTCTGGTCCTAGGTGGGACATCACAGTTTTTATTTGATATTTTTTCTTAAACAGCTTTTCTCTTTGAAATCAGCCAAACAGCCACCAAAAGGAAGGCTGGTATACTAGTGAAGATGGCTAACCTGATATAATTGGGACCCTGCCAGTGTTTCATCAGGGACAGTAGGAGACTGGGTCAGCCATCTCATGTGGCACAGCTAATATATAACATAGAACTACTATATGCCACTACCACTGCAGGGATTCACATTTGATCTACCCTTAAGGACCTCTGCCCTTAAGAATTTTTTAAGTATGCTGGAGAATAAATGAAGTAGAGTCAGAACTATCATAAGGTCTACAGAATTTGTTTCCAGATCATACAATACAGTGTCATTGGGCAGTTAAGAATCAGGCAATAAATGTACAAAACAGATTTCCATTCATTCTGGAAAAAAGCATAGTCCAAAGTATGGTATAAGATCAACAATATAGCCATTGACACTATCACTCAGAAAGCCTGAAAACTCTTCGATCATAATTCAGCATTGTTTGGCACAGTAAATAGGTGGGATTTAAATACATGTAAATGACTTTACATTGCAGCCATTTTAAAAACAGAAAATTGTGCCACCAAAAATGAGTAGTATAATCTGATGTATAGGACATTATTTTAATTAGTTCTGATATAAGGAACATAGAAGGTTTGTTTTCTAAATTAGTGTTAATATAAAATTAATATAACATTCTTGCATTTGTTGACATTTATTCCCTCATTGTCTTATATCAATTTAATGTTATTATCCACCAATAATGGCCTGGCTCACACTTAATGCTCTGCCAAGATTTTTTACTAAACTTTTGGGAACATAACAGTGGTCGAGTGTACATATGCATACTCATCCATAATGGGTGAATTAGTTCATCATACTAAGACAGCGTATTGTATCCTTAGTATTACATATGCACTAGGCTAAAGCGAAATTTCTATTGGCATTACATTTGGCTTTTAATTTGGATTTTACCTCACACTGAAATTGTCAACCATAATATAAATACATGCTCATAAGCAAAAACCTAAATGTTATGTGTGTAAGGATTTGAGATACAATTTTTTTGGTGTTTATGTGGGTTTCTGGAGGACTGCTCTTTGGTTTTAAGGAAGCTTAAGTTACAGCTTATTTTAACTCAATTAATTTTAAAAAAATAATTCAAGGAAGAATCTGAGGAACAGTAAAATCTGCAGTTCAAAACATGATAAGGGATTTTAAGGGATTATCTGCTCCCCACCCCACTCCTCCAGTACTTGCATATGGGCATCACAGACAAATCAGATTCAATTTAGATGTATTACTTATCTGGTGGCCAAATAGATCATCCTCATGCTGGGAATCCATGTGCAGGAAATGATTTTTAAATCCTTCAACAGGAGAGATGCTATTGAATAATGTAGGGCAGCTTTCCCCAAGCAATCGTTCTATAGGTATGTTAGGTTACAATATCCATCATCCCCAGTATTACAACCAGAGTTGTTCTGGGTCAAGGTGAGGGATGATGGAAGTAGTAACCAAGTATATCTGGAGAGCAAACTGGTATAGGGTTAGCACTTATACCAACCTTAGTATAGGTGTATGGGGACCATTGATGCTTTTTTCTGTATGTTGGATATAATTGGACCAATACATGGGGAAAAATCCTGGACAAGCACTTTGTAGAATAAGTATAAATGGGGGAATATGTTGAGAACAGTAGTCATAAAGCAAAGTAGGTGGCTTTGGGAAAGAAATTATTTTTCCTCAGACTAATGTAAGTAACATTAGTTTTTGTTGTTAAAAAGGAATGCAGCTTCTGGCATATCTAAACAATTTGTTCGTATGTTGTATTCCAACAACATATAATAAGGCTGAACTTTGCATTGCATGTGAATTGGCTGCAAAAACAGCAGCAAACTTGTCTCAATAGTAAAAGACTTTTGTGTATTTCATAATATGATATTTGTATGTCAAATGAATGTAATGTCTTTTTCTTTTCCTCTCTAGATTCCAGAAGTAAAGACGAAGTTTTCTTCAAATCCTTCTGCTGTTTTCCAGGCACCATCTCGCATCCTCAGTATATAAATCTGGATCATGCCCATTTTCCATTCAACCAGCTTAAGGTTGTGAAAATGAACAGCTATGCAACTTTGTAAGTGCTGGTGAGGTAAAAGCAAAGGATTATTAAAAGCAGCTACAGTAATTATCAGAATTCATGCATCTATTATGAATATGTAAATCATAAACACTTGAATTTGAATTGAAGATAGTCTAACTTACTGGAAAGAATGACCTAGATCCATAGAAATATCCTCATTACCACTAGCCAGACTTGGTTTCCATTTGAAACACTGACTTTAGTAAGCAAAAACACAGTATTTTAAGCAGTGTGCTGATTCTTAAGTAAAAAGTACACCGTATAAAATGCATTATTAATTTTCCCTCTCCATTATTTCATGGTCATTTTACTAAGGGGTCCGTAAAACACTGAGTAGATTTTGAACTTTGCTGCTTCTTTTCACTCACCTTTAAATGTATCTCATACTGTTGCAGACATTTTAATGCCATGTTATTGAGAATCATTACACTACAGAGAATCAAGACCACAGATGTGAGCCTTATTTTGGGTGTTTGTAAAAGTCATCAAAGCATCATGGGAATGAAAGTGGAGTTGGGCTGAGTAGCTTCGATCACTTATATTGTGTGCATCATTTAGCCACCTCCCCAAGTTATTTAAATACAAACACCTAACAGGGATCAACTCTTTCTATAGTTTACTTCACTTCACTTCACTTCACTTCACTTCACTTCACTATTTTATTTTATTATTTAAATTTTTACACTGCTGAGCTCCCAACAACTCTGGGCAGTTTACAGATTAAAAACACAAAGAACAATAAAAAAATACAGGATAAAAATAAAGAACAAAAAATAGAACAAACCTGACAACAACAAAGCAAACCCACATGACCCAGAAGGCGACTTCAATCATGAAGCCAGTTCTTCAAGGCTCTCCATATTAGCAGGGTGGAGGCCATCCGAATCTCGGGGAGAAACTGATTCCAGAGGCCAGGTGGTACGGCAAAGAAGGTGCACTTCTGGGATCCCAATAGATGGCATTGGTTAATCAAAGGAACCTGGAGCATGCCAACCCTGCTGGATCGAATTGGCCGAGCAGATACTGCGGGAGATGGACACAAATAGTGCACATAGTATTCATTCTGAGTTACTTAATGTGGTTTCCATTTTCCTTGGTTTGTTACATAGCATCTTAATGCTAGAATTTACCTCAGAGGTCATCTAGTCCAACCCTGCTCAATGCAGGTTCTACTAGACCATCTCTGATGGATGATAATCCAGCCACTGTTTACAAACTTCCAACAAAGGTGAATCCACCACTTCCTGCAGCATACGATTCCACTATCTGACAGATCATACAGTCAGATCTGCATCTGGCTCAAATATCTGATTTGAAGACTGTGCTCCTGTCTCCCCTCAGTTGTCTCTTTTGTAAGCTAAACATACCTAGATACTTTCACTGTTCCTCATAGGGCTTGATTTCCAGACCCCTCGCTGTCTTTGTAACCCTCTTCTGAGGATTACAAAGTGGGTGTGACTAAGAAGTAGTTAGAAACCATCCTGTTTCTTTAATAGGCCAGAGAGACTCCTAAATCATGCTCTGAAATGAAAGCTGAACGTTTTAAAAGTGAGGTTGCTTCATTTATTTATACTGTACTCCACCTATTATACAGAGTAGGTTGTTTACATTAAAGTATGCCAAACAAGAAACACAGTTAAAAACACAACATGCAGCCAGAGGATCACGGCCTCATCAATATTTTCTGACTTAAATATTTACTATTAACTGATCTTTGTCAAACACATTTTTCCTGGAGGTGTTTTTTTGCAGTTTTGATACTGTTTTCCTGAAGGTCCCATTTCACTGAGAATTCAGTTATTAAATTCTGGGAAGAACACTCCTC
The DNA here is from genome assembly GCF_059951505.1 of Python bivittatus. NCBI lineage: Eukaryota > Metazoa > Chordata > Lepidosauria > Squamata > Pythonidae > Python > Python bivittatus. The sequence goes on along the minus strand of NW_028277125.1, from coordinate 42,919,676 downwards.
AGAGGCAGTACAGAGGCAACTGCAACCAGTGCTCACATTTTCTTGGGGGCTAGTAGTCCTCACTAGCTTGAGTTAACCGTTGAGTATTGCACTGGGCCAGACATTAAAGCAATGGCCAAGATAATTTGTAGTAACATTATTTAATGTGTATGTAAATGTTGTACATAGAAATGATTTTCCAAAAGAAAAAAGAGTGCATGCTTAATATGATTTTACTTAACATTCATAGTTTTTGAGTATGCAAACTAGAAAATGTATTGCCTTGAAAAAGCAAAATTACTGCTTGTTGCTAAAGCAGTTGTGCTATGTAATATGTGTTATAGGGTAATTTTCAGAGAGACAATTTTACATTTTCATTATTTTGGAAGTGCATTTTTGTACAGTATTGTAAAGTAATTTTTGCCTAGGCATTTTAAATACACCATTTCTTAGTTCTCATTCACTTCCTTATATTGCATATATTTAAGACAGGGTTTATGTACTAATTGCCCCACCTTAATGTTTTCCTTTGTTTTCTTATGCAGAAGTTACAATAATATTCTGTTGCCCTGATTCCAGTATATTTATATAAGCTTTTGATGGGCACATGAAGCTTCTGATTGGAGTTGAGTTTCTCATCTAGCCCTGTGATGGCCCCATTTTGAATGGGACCTTTCTGTGAATATACAAGAATTTATATATTGAGAATTTTTTATTTAACATTTCCCAGTTTAAAATGTGGCCAGTAACATGCAGCCAACCTTTCATGTATAAACAGAAGTACAAGTAAAATACAATTTGGAGAAAGTTGGCTGCACCAAGTCCTTTCACGACAAATGTACTTAAATCGTATTCATTCCCTCAGCTAAGATCTAAAAGGTTATTTAGGTTATCAGAAAGGTCTTAGGGGTGTGTGCCTGTTGAAAGTGTTTTTTCATTCTTTGAGCAACAGGCACTCCTGCCTTTCACCAGTCCCATATCATAAACTGCTTTTGACAGTATTTTGTCCTGCAATCAGTTTTCCTTTCAGCAAAGGGCCTGCTGCTTGAGAATTGTATTTTCAAAATCTCCTTGAGCATGTTTTTTTCCTCTTTGAAACAGTCACCATAGTAAGATGCTTATTTAGAAGGTAAATGACAACATTGTTCCTTCAACAGTCATATGGGGCCAATTTGCCAGATAAATCTAACATGCTGAAAGGATTAGGAGAAATGGGAAGGTAAAAATTATGATTTTGTAGGAACATGTTCCAAATTGCCATCCTTGCATGTTGGGTGTTTCTAGGTGAAAATCCTATTAATTCTGCTTGACTGATCTGATTTCTTTGAACAGTTGAGTTTAATTAATTTATTTGTACATCTGACTTTTACTAAATGGAGAAAAGAAAATCACACTGCCTGCTTGGTTACAGTTATTTTATTTCTTAAAGAAAGAAAAAATATGGTAGTACATGACATTTGTATTTTATGGAATTAGATAATTTAATAAAAATGTATTTTTGGTTACACATTCTTTCTCCTATTCTGTTTCGTCTAATAGAAATCATTTGAATACTGAAAGATTTTGATGAACTAAATTTACACAGAAGGGCACTAATATAAACTGTCATGTGCTTTACTTCCTGATCCTATCTATCTAGAGTGAAAAACTGTATACCTTTTCCTACACTCTGTATTCTCCTCTCTAACATAGAACTAGGAAAAGGAGTTCTCTTTTTTCCCTCACATTGCAGGTGATCTGGGCATATCCTTAACTTGTTCCCCTTTCCATCTTAACAAATAATAGCTGATTTCTGAGATTTCTGCTAACATTGCTCATTTTGAACTTCCTAGGTGCTGTCTAACTCTGGAACCATCTTGTTCAAATTTAGTGAAGCAGGTCCACATAGGCAACCATTTCTAATAATTAGTTACATTAGATCATTGGTTCTCAACGGGGCGGTACCGCCCCCCGGAGGGCGGTGGGAGGATGCTAAGGGGCGGTGAACTTGTTTTGGGCGGTAGGGGGGCGGTGGGCATGTTTTGGGCGGTAGAGGGGCGATGAGCATGTTTTGGCATTCAAACTTAATTTTAAAACTCCCCCCAAAATTTATTAAATCGATTATCCGGTTTACACCATTTGTCAGCAATAAAACAAACTTACGTGACGGCTGCCCTCACGCACTTCTAAGAATGGTGAGACGAATTTGTATTCTAGGTAGGCTGACCTTGAAGAACTCGACTCTACGATTCTTCTCCGATCCCAACCAGCACAGCGCATCCGTCAGCTGTCTTCCCGCGCGATTAATCGCAGTGCGTGCGTTGAGCATCCTTTCATTATGAATGTTTGATTTGACCCGTGTTTCTTGAGTTGCTTTTCGTTCACTTCATTTCTGTTTTTTCCCCTCAGTTTCGATTTACTTTCATTGTTTATTTGGCCAGTCGGCTAGGTAAGTGCGCTTATTAGTTCTTTATTGTGGTCGTGAATTATTAATTTTGAGAAATAGTTATCTTTCCCGAACGTTCAGAAACTGGCAGGTTATACAACTGCTTTGACAAACGTACGATGGCAGCTGAAGTCTGTCTTGCATAGATTTCACGCAAAGCCATCCAGCATCCATTAGCAGTCTCCAAATTACCAACATGCACTAGTTCTGAAGACTCAAGTCCCAATATAAGATTACCATATGCATGGTCAAGCAAAACTCTCTCAGCATCTGTAGGAGCTGCTGGCGCAGGATTGTTTACAACTTGCCAGAGCCCCTCTTTCATGAAGAAAGATTTCATCTTTATACTCCATGTCTGGAGATCCATAAATCTCCCGTCACTTAGGAATGTCAGTCCTGGCTTCCAGCACCGGCATCCACGGCAAAACAAGCCTGGAATTTCACACCTGGGCTAGCACACACCTGGGACCACAGTCCTGGGACTAGCACTCCTGGAACCATAATGCTGGGACAATACTCCACACCTGGGCCGGCACAGCACCACTGGCCATAACCTGGGCCCATAACCTGTCGGGCAGAGTGATAATCACAAACACTCCTGTTTGTGCAGAGCACAGCAAAAACTCCAGGAAAATATTAGCCATGAAAGCAAACACAATGCAATGTCCATTTCTTGTTTCCCAAAGAAATCCAGTCAGAAAGGATATACTAACTGGTGTTTATTGATAAAAATGCAAAATTCCATAAAATGCAAATATACAAAATATAAAGAAAAACACATCTTCCCATGTAATGTAGCATCCAAGGCTTATTAGCAACACAAGCTTAACAAAATCTCTAGCTACAAGCTCTTAGAGAAGAGGTACGCTACTTGGTACTTTGTTACAACTACGTAGCCCATAAAACCTACATAGTGGCTAACACTAAAACAACTAACAACTACTCAGAGAGGCTGCACATTTTCCTCTCCTTGTATTATAGCTCTATGCCACCCCCACTGGGTAACTAGCATACACACGCCAATAGGTGGCAGTAAATAGCACAATACACACCACACAATAACAGGTGTTTTTCACATGATCTCTGTAGTCAAAATATTATTTGTTATTGTTGTAAAGATAATGGGATGAATCCTTTCCCATGAGAATGAACATCCTGACAAATCAAGCATGTTTCATTGATATTACTCTTTTAGCGTATTTTTTGCTGTTTTTTTTAATTATCTAATTAAGAATAAAGAATTTTTAAACATTAAAAAAGCATTTGCAAAAAAAATAAAAAAATAAAAAAAGCATCCAAAAAATAAACGTATTTACATAAAAGAGCATTTAAGCATTTTTTTTGCATTAGTCATTTTAATTTTAATAAAAGGAATGCAATTACCTTCCAGGGCAAAAGTATTGAGTTAAATCGAACAAATTTGGTGTGTAAGTCTACTGAAAAAATTTACTTAAAATTTTTGCCTTGTAACTCCCCTCCCGCCATACCCTAAATTACAGGATTTTCACAAAGGGTGGCGTTGAAAAGTTTTCCGCTCCTTGGGGGGGGGGCAGCTTCAAAAAGGTTGAGAATCACTGCATTAGATCATTGTAGCGCTTTTCACTACTTTTTATGCAGTGTCTGAAGAGAAACCCTTGCTGGGGGAAGAGGGAACATTAAAATGTGTATACATTTATTCTGTAAAGCATAATCAATGTATACACATTTTCAGAAGAAATAGGAAGCACAATACCATACAAAGTTCTGGTTCAAGGATAATAAAATCAATTTAAGTCCAGAAAGGAACAGTAGAAGGATGGAGGACATAAGAGAAATGAGAGAAAGGATTAAGGAGCAAAGAAAAGTACAAATGGATCAATTGCTTGTCAAAGTTTTGCACCTCAGTCAGAACATTATGACATAAGTTTTGATAATTGGGCCCTCCAAGCAGATTAAAATACATGCAGTTTCTTATTTTTGGTTCTCTGGCTAGATCCAATGACAATTTTTGAAATTTTAAAATCTAAGGAATAATACTGAAGGCAAACTCAACATATTCTTAGTGTGGGGATAAGGGTACAAATTAGTTCATGCTGAATTCTTACTAGTAAGCAGTTAGTGCTTACTTAAAGCTTCTTAATATGTGTTTCCAGCATAAAACATCATCAGGTATGTTATGTATCTATTACAATATTGCTGCAGAAAAATATTTCAGTGTTTTTTAAAAAGAGCAACTGTCAAAACAGTTGCTGAAGACATGGAAATGTTGTTTTGAGACAGGAGTTGTCTTTCTCTCTCCCCAGCACCTTTTACAGAAAACAATATGATTAAGCAAGAGCAGAAACCTTCTCTCATAAATAAATCATAGGTATTATTAACATTAATTTAGAAAAGAAAAAAACCCAACCCAAGAACGTTTTAAAATATAGAAAGTTCTTAATGGATTCACTTCATGCATCATTCTACAGATTTGAGACAATGCCACATATATTGTGACTGCACAGCTATAAGAATAGTTTATTGTAACCACAGGTTATATGTAACACAGGCATAATATATAATACAGAAAATGGAAAGCGTCTTATTGATTAAATGGAAATAAAATTATAACCAATCTTACAAAGTCTAGCCAAAGTTAGAATAGTAAATTTAACAAAACTTTGTAAGGCTAACAATGAAATCATTGTCTAGCTAGAGGCCTAAAAGATTCATGGGAATATATACATAGTGGAATATATATAGGATGTACCAAAAGTCAGGTCCCATAGACAATTTATTATATAAATTACATTAGATGTTCAAATTGATTGCCATTTTCTTCTAAATACTTCCTTACTCATTTGATGTATGACCTTTGAACATTCCTAAGTAGGCTAATATTTCTATGAAAAAATATTAATAAAACATATTGTGATTGGCGTATGAGGCCTGACTTTTGATACACCCTGGATATATATAGCCTAACTTCCAACTCTGTGTGTATAAACAGTGACATATAATCCTGTGCAGTGTTATGCATTTTGAGTGAAGCAGCCCAGCCATTTTCATTATGCTAGAACTTAGTTGCTATGGCAATACACATCCTACAGCCTCACTGTGATTCAGTAATATGAATTGCTAACATTGACGGGGGGGGGGGGCAGTCCTGCTTTTAGGGACACCCCCCCCCCCTTACAGTGGATTACTTACATGCAAAATGCTTGTTAGCTGAAAGGAAAGAACTAAATATTGAATCTGCATAGTCAAGAGATAGAGTTCTTGACTGAACTGTACACGGGGCTCAATATTTAGGCTGAATAATTTTAGAGAAGCACCAAACAATAAAGACTTTTCCTCTCAGATTTATCACATCATATCCTTGCTACCACCAGAATACTGTGGTGACTTCTGCCAGGTACAGAACTCTGTACAATTCCCCCAAGAAGTGTATTCAGCATGTACCTAGTATGGCATATGCTTCTCTTGAGTGTATATATTTGAGTGTGGCATACAAATTATTTGAGCAGAGCACAGAGAGTCATCAGCAATGTATAGGACCGCACAGATTTAGAGTCCACAAATCTAACTAGTGACATATACAGATGGGTTACGGCAGTGTTGTCCAAACTTGGCCACTTTAAGATGAGTGGACTTCAATTCCCAGAATTCTGGGAGTTGAAGTCCACTCACCTTAAAGTGGCCACATTTGGACAACACTGGGTCACTGGTAAAGTGAAGTCAGCAACTATAGCTCTGGTGCAGCAGTTTTCTTTATAGTGCTGAGCCATGCAAAACACTGTATAAACTTTATCAAAAGGGGCAATCATAGAGGGTCGTTCAGAGCATGCTGGCTCTGGCACTGTGTTACTAACTCTGTTAATGCTTTTGCTTTTTTTGGATGATGATGATGATGATGGTACTATAGTAGTATACTACAACATACAATGTCAAGTCCAGTTCCCATGTTATGTTTAATTGCAATTTTGAATCTTATGGAGTAGCTTGGCTTGAGAAAATGGAAATTGCAACCATCTCTTTTCATATAAGACACTTGAGAGGGAAAATAATAAATGGATCACTTTAGGTTTTTTTGTTCACTTTAAAAACGGAAAATGAAGATAAAAATCTGTTGCTTTTTTGAAGTATTTTTAGTTTTGAAGAAGCACATTTTTCTACATTAGCCAACATTATGCAAGTACTGTACTGCAAATTGGCAATTTCTCGGAATAAAAATGAAAACAGTGTTAAGAATTAAAGACATTAGTGCAGAAGCAGGAATGGCAGAGCCTAGATTAACATGCAGTGAAGATAAAGATGGAAGTAGCATAAACATGGAGCAAAAAATAAAACAAACCAAGTAGTCCCATCATACTGTAGTTAGTAAAGAAGATTTATTGTAAAGGTATATCACACAATTATACATTATAGTACATATGATGATAAGGGTTTAAATGGGCAATCAATGTGGACAAAAATAGTCTTCAAATAATCTGAAGGGGCTATTCTAGATTAGGAAAAAGAATCTGGAAAAAGAATTAGTCTGTCTCATTCAGTGAAGTTAAAATAGTTATTATAATATTGTATATCAGTCTAATGTGAGCAAACCTCTCACTTTCCAAATGAAGGGAAGGTGTACCCAAACCACAAGTCAAACCTGAAATACCACACATTTTGAAGGGTCTGATTTGATAAATAGCTCCTTTGCTAACTCAGAACACCAGGTTATTTTTATTTTATTATCACTAGTTTAAGTTATGTAGTTTTTTGTTTAGATTTCTTTTTAGCAAAGAAAGCTTCCTGACAGAACAACTGAAAAGGAAGCCTATTAAATCCCAAGAAGCTTGTCAGCGAGGATATAGTATAACCACTTGAAGTCAATTTCAGTTTAGTCAACTTTGAGAATATCTCACTCTATTCCAACAGAAGATTTTGCTCAGTTTTGTTACTTTAACAGGATTAATTCCAGTTAGGATGATATGGCAAGCTGCAGTGAAAGGCTCTAACTTCTCCTTGCAACCATGCCAGTTTAAAGTAGAGAAATATATGAACCTAAGGAAAAGCAAGACTTGGTCCTTTAACAGTATACTATAGCTTAGTATTATATATGAACTAGTCCATCAGTATGCTTATGCATTTAATCTCAATCCCAGAGGCTGCCAATCCATATCCACAGCTTGTATTAAACTGCAGAATGTATTACTGGAAACCTTCTGTGAAAAGTAATTTCCATGCTAAAGCACGACACCTGCAACTTAAGTCATGGTATACTATCTTAACTTTCACAGCATACTGACTTAGAACCACCTACCACTAATATCTGGCAGGCAGGTGAACATAAAACTGATTTTAAAAAAGTGTTTTCTTAAAAAAAATATTAAAAAAACTATTTTTAAAAATAAAAAACATTGGTTGAAACACTGATTTGTAGCACTCAAGTTAACTTAGTCTCTACAATGCAAACAGGCATTTGGACACAAGGAATTTGGGCCATCATCTTTATTCAAGCCTTTATGTAACTTTTCAGTCCATATCACTGTTCATCATTCAGTATTCCCATATGTTTGTTTGTAAGGAAGTCCAGAAAGGGAATGTTACAGATAGCTTGGTGAATGTTCATCATCGTGATTTCTCTTGGAATCCTGCAGAAAGAAAATGCAGATGGAATGTAAGCAGTGAAGCACCTATACACTATTGGTCAAACAAACAATAACAACATTCACAAGGAAAAAGCTCTAACCCTTTTCAGTGACATCATGTCACCAGGAGGCCTACTGAGGCCTGCTGGTTGGTCGAGAGGGTTAGTTGGTAGTGCACATATGATGTGATAGCTAAATGGCCCCAAATAAATAAATGAGAACTTGTGAGATTTTGGTGACTTCATTTCATTTTATGGGATGCACATCTTGAGAAATGGGAGATATCAAGGTACCTGTGCTTATACTGCTGACACCTGGCATACAAGTCTTCAGAGCAAAATGATCCCCTACCACCTTATATATTTATTTAGAATGTAGAAATGAAAGTTAAACAACTATACCTGTTCCGAGGAGCTGCCTGGTAGCCAACTGCCAGTGCTTCTCTTAGAATGTCACTGGCCAATTGCTCTGTGGCCTGTTATAGGGTGCGTTTCAGAAATGAAGAATGTAAACATGAATGAATGTTTTTAAATAACAGAGGAGATATTTCACAGAATTTCATACCTGAGAATGCTGTGCATAAACTTAAACTTATTTACCAAGGTAGCCTACATTTCTTCAAAATATTCTACAACTTCAGAAACATAAAATTTGGGAAAGCTCAGGATCCCATCGAGTAACAATGCCTTCTCGTGGGATCCTGCAATAGTGCCTTGATTTGGCAGCTTTATACATCCAATAAAATATTAATTATTGTTAAAATAAAGATACAACAAGACACCATTATCACCTTGTTGGACCTGCAGCTAATACCTCTCACAACGTAAGTTAAAGCTGTGTATGTTTGACTATGATTAAGACTACTTTAACACTGAGAATTTTGTAACAGCTTACCTTCAAAATCATATCTTCTATTACAGATGCATAGATATTTTTGTGAAGTTCCACAGGTGGAAAAGAAATTCCTATCTATAAAATGAGAGGATGTGCTCATTATTAACTCCACAAACATGTACCCCCTTCAGAAGCTAAAATAACCCTTAGAACTGGTGATAGCAATTCCACTTAAAATTCAGTGGGAATATACTGCAGTATATTCATAGAACTGTAGTCTTTAGAAAATTGGCATTTTGTTCTGAAACTTTAAAGTGGTTTCCTTAATAAGCTTGCTGTACAAAATGCGACAATTCGAAACAGACAAACATTAGGCTGTAATGTGCACCAATAACTGCTAAGTTTTTTTTCCCCTGATGCCTAGGTACTAGGTTGCATTCAAATTCAACTTCCTAAATATTTCTAATAGGATTCCTAAATATTTCAGATAGGGATCTGAATTTGCACACTGAAGAATCACTAAGTACATATACATTGTGTGTGTGTGTGTGTGCGTGCACATAAGTTGAATCATACTCAGTTCTACTTTATCTGCTGGAAAGAGTCTTGCAACTTTGGCACTTCACATGAACTAAAAGTATTACAAAAAGGTAGGAGAACTATGGAATTTCAAATTCAAAATTTGCTATTTCCCACCTATCTCCTCAGGTAAGAATCTGAAACAACTGCTTAGTGGTCCAGATAATGCTGATTATAGAAGAACAAATCATATCTGAGTTCTTTGGTTGGGATTCTTAAGTCTGATGACTGACAGTTCTGCAGTAAGTTTGTGTTCCTTGCTTCCCAGAACTGAACATTTTTATTCTATTTGTGAAAGCAATTCTATAAAAGGATATTCAAGACTTTCCAGCTTGTTGAAAAAAAAGCTAAGGCAACCTTGCAATCATTCTAAATATTACAAATATTACACTCTAAAAACCTCAACAAAATGAATGTTGTCTTTTAAAAATGATTTTCTTTACCTGTTGAGCAGTCTCGCGCACAAACTCAGATGCAGACTGTGGTGCTAAGTAGAATTTGGCTTCTTCTTGTGTCTCTTCCTGTTCTTTTTTAATGTTTACTTTCAGAGGCTCTGTAATGTTAAGGATGTCCACTTCCTCATTATTGTCTGATTCTTGCTTGAGGAACTGCTCTAGTTCTATAAGCTTTCGACATAGCTCTTCCCCAGTGGTATAAGAAGATGAGCATTCTTTTCCATGTAGCAATTAGGAAGACAGAAGACAGCATTAGCAAATAAATTTATATAGAGTGGCATGCAGTTGTTTATTGCAAAGAAAACAAATTCTAGTTGCTATAACCAGAAACCTGAACCCCAACCTCTGCTGCCAACATGAGGATATCCAGATGTCTCTCAAGTTACAATCATTATTCCAGAAGAGAAGCCACTAAAAATATTTACTATGTTAATATTTGTAAATTCAGAGTTGTTAGCTTTGGGGTTGAAGAAAGGGAGCACGCTCAGTTCAATAAAGTGTGAATGTGTGTGTATCTGTCTGTGATATGGTAGGGAGATATTGGCTATTATTCTGTGCATGAGGATGGGGAAAATAACTTTCAATTACTTTTTAAAGCAATGTACATACGTGTATGTTTATATGTTCAGTGTTATGATGAAAGAAGAAAAACTCAAAAACCATTTTTACATAGTTGTATAATTTCAAAGGTATTTATTGGTTCCAATAAAGGTGCACTGGCTTCATCAGAAGGCACTGTTAAGAGTCATGTATGTGTTTGTGATAACAGGCCATCTTTCTTTTGAAAAGAGGAATCTGGTTCTCCCAGTTCTGTTAAAATCCTGAAACTCCAGTTTTAGCAAGGGTTATAGGAAACGGACAAACAAAGTCTGTTTGCACTAGATGTAGCAGTGGTAATATCAAACCCTATGCTGAAAAAACATATCTTAGACTTGTTGAAGCAAATTAGAGGTTTTCACCTAGTGTCTGGTTTACTGGATAGCAAAAAAGAGGCAACATTTCTATTTTCAGCATAAGTTCTGATGATTCCTTAATTATGTTCATACTAATTTTATAAACATGCTTTCATGTTAAGAATAAAAAAGCTATACAATAAAGCTTCAGTTTAACAAACTAATGGGATTTTATGCATGTGTAAAAGGTCTGAAATGAACGTGTGAAAAATATTCAAAGATTGTCTGTACTTATGTGCCAAACAACAATCCCAAACAGGTTGGGATTATGGTTATGATTGGCCTTGGCTGTACTATGTTCTTTTGATGTTTTTATTTTTGTCTGGATATTTTTATGTTTCTGTTTTAACTCTATGTAAGCCATCTTGAGTTGCAATTTGCAAATGAGATAGCCAAGCAAATGGAATATCAACATGTGCATTTGTTAGATGATACTGTCTTCTATTTCCAACCTTCTTCTATTTTCCTACCTTTTTCCCATCATTTTTCTTACCTCAGAAAATGAATTAAGGCAGAAAAATGGCACATTGTGTCTTGACTGGTAGCCTTAGGGGCTGCTCAGCTGAAAGCATATATTTGTCAATTAAACTCTTTTTTTCTTTGCTTTTAACCTCACTATCACCCTTTTTTTCCCGACAAATATAACTCAGCTTAAAAACACTTCCAGAATTTTCTTAAGTGTAGGAAAATGCAAATTTTGATAAAAGAAATTAAAGCTACAATCTTAAGCACATTTATTAAGACAAAGTCCCACTTGAAGTGAATGGAATTTGCTTCTCAGTAAACATAAATAGGGTTGCATTATCAATAACTGAAAGCTTCTGAATTATATCTGCCATATGAGAATTGAAAAATTAAAAATGAATTATCAGTATTCAGTTGAGGACAGTAAGGAGAATAGATGAGTTAATACTTGTGACTTTCTGTTTCAGTATTAAATAAACTCAGCATGCTTAAGGCATTTTTAGCTTAGGAGATTTGCTACAACTATTTATTTGCTCTTTCTTATTACAATTAAAAGTGTTTACAAACCATGGACTGTTGGCTCTTAAATCTGCTCAGTCTGAGTTTCAAGTGAACATGTAATGCTCTATCTAATGGAAAGGCAAGCTGTGTACTTTCTTAAGCATATCTAGACATTGTGTAAAAAGTATTACATCATGAAAGACAATGCTTTACAATGGGCTTTATCAAGAGAAGACAAGAGTCTAGGTCTTGAAATGTCACAGGCTTTTATTCTTGTAAAAGTTCCTGGGCCTATAAATCATGGTCCTTCATTTAAAACTGGCTTAAGAAATCTAATTATTTTTCCTTCCTATGGGGGAAATTGAATCTGTTGGCCATATCTTTCTCCATTGTTTCTTCTATTCATTGTGGTGTAAAGATCTAATTATGGCACTTTTTCTAATCACTGTGGAATTGTATATGGCAGATTTCTGTTCCTCTCCTCCTTGCAGATAAGTCAACAGTGACTTTCAGGAATGTCATAAAATTCTACAAAATTGCCACTGCAATTAAAATATTTTTGTTTATTTCATGTAACAGTCAATAGTAAGAATACTAATATTTCACTAGCCATTAACCATGATGGGTAGTACACAGCACTGGATTCTAAAAACTTTTCTGTTTATCATATTTGCCTTGTTTTAGAACCACTATAAAATTTCTTCCATCCATCCATCCATCCATCCATCCATCCATCCATCCATCCATCCATCCATCCATCGGCTTCTCCTGAACTTCCCCAAACCAGTCATAAATAATAAAAATAACCCCACAAAACACACAAAACAATCTCCCACAATAGAGGAAAACTGTTAAATGTAGCATTTTTATATATGATCCTAAAAATGCATATTGCAGCATCCAGGGCAAAACTGATGCTGGCATCAGGAGACCAAGGTGGAAACCTAATCCTATAATTTATTTTTATTCTATAAATTATACCAAAACAATCCTTTTGAGGCTCTGAAATTAGACTCTTTACCTGGCTCATTATCTATTTGTGTTAGCACATCCTCTATGGAGTCCTCATTCCTAAAAGCTTCTGGATCAGATGGTGTGTAACCACGGAAGCGACACCAATGTACAACCTGCTTTGTCTTCAGAGGGACAATGCTGTGAAATTTAGGGTACTTTTCTATGATTTCTTGAAGGATTTTCCGTATTGTCAAGGCTCGTTGCCACTGCAGATGAAAAAACAAAAGTTAGATATAGAATCAAATATTTATATCTGTCATAGTCACAACTGTTATTACCTAATTAGGTATTTTAAGTCAATGGATCTATATGCATTGTAAGAGCTGTGGCTTACAGGGAAGAAAGTGGCAAAACTGCACACTCAGTGGTTCCCAGATCTGTTCTGCAGGCATAGTCGGTGGCTGAATTGTCTACAGGCCTGGCATTCAATAGATTACTGTTATCTCCATGATGGTGATTAGGCAACCCTCTACTGCCCAATTGGTTCTGGTCAAGGTCACATACAGCAACAATGGAACCTGTGCGTGTATGCGTTTGTGCACATGTGAAATCATTCCAAACAGATGAAGGAGTTCTGTTATCAGATGATCTCACCTGTTCTAGCCTGAAAATAATTACGCTATGTATGTATAAATACGCTATGCTGTCCATTCTAGATTCATATATTTTAAGCCTTTGTGACTCAACAATAGGGCACATCATTATGTAAATCTAATAAACAAGAACAACAATATAATAAGATCAGATAAAACATAGTTATACTTCTAAAATCTCAAAAACTGAAAACTGATTTTAGGGCAAATCTAGTTTTTGTTTTCAGTTTGTTACATCACTGGACAATACAACTTTTCTTGGAATACTTTCATGATTTTTCATCACGATGCTTACAACAGAAGGGTCATTTTGTCAAACAGAAAAGAGACATTAAAAACAAATAAAAAAATCCAAATGAAAAGCAATTCTGTAATTCAAAGATTCACCCAGCAAGTAGTTCAACAAGTTCATGTATGGATAAATTACAGTGGGAAAATGAAAGTTAAAATTAAAATGAGATATTATTGTCGGAAACCTTCCTTTTCGTTCCATGTAACTGATTCTTCATTGCAATCCCTACCCAAATTAATAAATTTAGATAGCAGAGTTACTTAATTTGAGGCTCTAGGACTGCATGTGGCTTCCAAAACTCTTGCTATGGCCCCAGAGCCCTTCCAGAAATTGCTGCCAATATGACAGAAAAGAAAAATCTCCAAGTCATTTTCTCTCAGACCACCCTATTCCACAGATTTTATAAGAATAAAATGAGAAGCATGTAGACAGCCTTGAACTCCTTGGAAGAATGACAGCATAAATGTAATATTGGGGGAAAAAGTTGCTATTTCACACAAAGATTTGGATTGTATAATATTAAAATGGGACATACAACAAGTTCAGTTATATTTTATTTAGTCAAATGTTACTAAATCTGCTCTGCAAAAAAAACAGGTATGTATTAAATATGAGAGATAAATCTAATAAAGGTTTCTAGGGATTTTAAAAATCACTTTTCTGAGGGACATCTTTCAGTCACACATTTCTCTGAGCCTGAAGCTCAGTTTTATAGAAGACATTAAAATTACCTCAGCAGCTCTCCGTTTTCCAATATTCCAGGTATAATATTGTTCCACAGAACTGGCACAGAAAGGATTGGCATCCTCAGCTAAAAAAGCAGAGAAAGGAACACCAAAAGCTTTAGATTTTAACAGCCATGAAAATTAATTTATTGTATGGCAAGCTATTTCTGAACATCTTCTCAGAACATAGTTTAAATCAAAATATGCTGCTTATTAATAAGATAGGGAAGTGCATTGCGAAAAACTGAAAAGCCTTTAACCCTGATTTAAAACAGATACTAAGTTAGAAAGAACATTAAGTGATTTTACTATAGTTATCCTAACAAGAAGAATTAAATATCAGAGTTTGAGACATAAAATAATTTTCTAGCTTTTTGGAACTACTTGGGAAGATGGAAGCCCTTGAACATAAAAAACAGCTGAGAAACAAATAAATTGCTAGAAATGATTTGGAGAAAGGAAAAGCAGGAGCCTGAATGAAGCCGGTATGGAAACTAGGTACATGTATTCATTTGTGCATTTCAGGAACACCAAGTCTCAGCATGTAAAGTCGCAATTGCTATTAAAGCACCTATTTTATTTTATTTTATTTTATTTTATTTTATTTTATTTTATTTTATGAGGATGAAAAAAAACAGCCATAGCTGGACAACTCAGGGGCAACTTCCTCATCTTTAAGATACAGCTCATCCAACTGTAAAAGTCAGGAGTTGGAGTTGGGCTAGGAGCTTGGTTCAACTCTCTCATAATATATTTCTCTACAGAGAATATAGGATTATGTAGTGCTTCATAACTGATTCCAAAAAGGTGCTTGGAACATTTGATGTTCCGAATGTAACACGTCTGTAATCTTTAAAACTACATTATTTCATGGGATCAACTGGCAGCTATAGAGGACAGCTACATATTCCCAAGGGGGAAAAATGATTGCATTAAACAGGTGTACTCAGGTGCTATGTTTGTGCTCCTGCAGATTCCAGACCACCTTCTCTAAGTCACTGCCCAAGCACTGCATAGCCCAGTAGACTACAGAAAGCTACTGTCCTTCTAATTCTTTTGTATGGCAAAAAGCAGATCAAAGTGGGAGAGGAATCTCTTTTAAGTCCTTTCAGTCAGAGGTCCTGGTCTCACGGACTAGATTAAACCTGAGAGTTGGAAGGCTTGCTTTCAGGAATATTAGTTTCCCATTCCCTTTCCTCATATAGAGGCTGCTACTGGGGATGGCTGCTGCTGGGTGTGGCAGGGTGTACAGGTGGCTGCTGCAATGCCATGCAAGCACAGCTGGGCAGGCAGGCGTGTGCTAGGGAGTGCAGGTGGGCGCCCACTATAGTGTAAGAGATCCCCGGGATCTGGTACTCCATAGCCAGGTTCCTCAGAACAAAAAGCAGCAGGAGTGTAAGCAACTTACAGGAACAACTTGTGACCTTCCCTGCCAGCTTCCCCATTGACTTAGCTTGTGGGAAGCCCGCAGAGAAGGTTGCAAATGGCAATCACTTGACTGTGGGATGCTGCAACTGTCGTAAGTGCAAGCTGGTTGCCAAGCACCCAGATTGGAATCACGTGACCTCGGGGGTGCTGGGATGGCTGAACTTTGAGGACCAGTTGTAAGTACCATTCATTCAGCACTGTCATAACTTTGAACGGTTGCTGAATGAATGGTTGTTAACTGAGGTCCTTTAACCTACCTTTATATGCTTTGAAGAGATAGGACTTTTTCTATTATTTATGTCACTCTCATGGACAGCAAGCAAAGAATGCACTGAAGGAATACTGAGGTTATTTGGATTTCTAAATATTTTGTGAAACCACCATGTTGAGCCTTCTTGACTTATTTTGCCAATTACTGTTTGACATTCAACTTCAAGGTTAAACAGCAGGAAAGGCCACTGCTCAGTGGCAAAGACTTTCATCCTAGGTTCAGTAGCACATATCTCCTGTTCTGCAGTGAGACAGTAGCAGACCCTCTACAGCAGTCTTTCTCAAAGTTTTTGGATTACCACCCCCTTAAGTTGTACCAAGTTTTTCGTAACGCCTCCAGTCCTGTGTGTATATGAATTGTAATTTTTTAAAAAAATTATTATGCAACTCATATTTTCATGAATCATATAGTTGTGCTAATACCCAGCACAACTGAATGATTCACATGGTCAGCATGTGGTTGAAGTGCAATACTATTCTGAGCATTCTAAAGTTTGATATATTTATAATTACTGAAGTATATGTTTACAGTTTTACACACTTAATAACATCTGTTGGATAAGCTATGTGTAATCTTCTGTTATTATAATCCTAATCGCCCCTCCTTTCACTCCCTTGCCGTCTAACACCCCCATTGCCCCCTTAATGCCTAACACTTCTCTGAATAATTCAAATACCGCCCCCCAAGGGCAGTATCCCCCTTTTTGAGAAACACTGCTGCTCTAGAGCAAATTCCAGGCAGATGGACCAGTGGTCACACTTAGTATGAGTCGACTTTACCATATTACTGTATTTTTCCTACTATAAGACGATACTTTTTTCTAAAATCCTTACGCTAAAAATTGAAGGGCGTCTTATTCAAGGAAGTCAGCTGAGGAGAGAACCGCACGGTTGCAAAACTGCCCATACTTTGTCTCTGCAAAGAGGCTTCCACCTATTGCTAGCCTCCAATCACGAGTGAAATAGCTTGAGTCTGCAAACAGACTTCCTCCAATCACGAGCCTTATGTAACTGACGTCAGCTGATGCTGAACAAACCAATTAGAGGAAGTCTGTTTGCAGAGACAAGCTATCAGCAGTTTCACTCGTGATTGAATGTAATCAGTTATGCAAAAGAGCATGGAAATAGAGCTGCAGAGAGACGGTTTGGACCTCCTCCCACCGAGTGTATCAGGTAAATGTTAACTAATTACTAAATAAAAATGTGTTCTGCACTATCTTTAAAATATTGATTTCTTAATTTTGGGTTGGAAAAGTGGGGGGCATCTTGTACAGGGGGGCGTCTTATTGACGGAAAAATACGGTACTACCAAAAAATGACTACTAAACAATGTTTTCATTACTTCTCTCAGCAATCAATGGAACCTTTTTCACGATTGCTGTCAAAAGTTGCTGGAGGTTGTCTAAATATTCTGCCCTGTAAAGAATAAAGAGGTAGCATTTAATATAGAACTTATGTAGGATAGTACTTTTCTTATAAAGCTTCTACTCTACAAACAATATGTATGTCCGGATACTGCTGTAGTACAGCCTGAAGAGCACAAGCGGGTATCTCTGTGTACTTAAAGACAGTGATGTCATTAAGTCACTAGAGGGTGGTGGGACAAAAATGTTCAATCCTTTCCCAACTTTTATATTTTGGGAGTTTGTGTTTTACTTTTTTCCAGAGGGAAGGTGTGTTAAGCTTATATGAACTTGATGCAAAATAAAGAAAAATTATTGAGAGTCAGTTTGGTCTAGTGGTTAAGGCACCAGGCTAGAAAGCAGGAGACTGTGAAAGGCATGAAAGCCAGCTGGGTACTTTGGACCAGTCGCTCTCTCTCAGCCCAACTCACCTCACAGGGTTGTTGTGGGGAAAACAGAAAGAGGAAGGAGTATTAGGTATGTTCATTGCCTTGAGTTATTTATAAAAATAATAAAGGTGGGATAAAAAATCTAAAAAAAATTATTGTATTATAAGCTTCTAGTAAGCTTTTTTAAAATAGGAAATTGTGCTGTTATAATTTGGCTGTGCAATAAAGGGAGGGGCCTATGAGGATCATAATGGAGATTTCTTACCCCAGGTCTATAGCTTGATTAGCACATTTCAGATGCATGAATGACTCTACAGCACCCAGCTTTTATAGTTTGAGACAAAGATAAATCCAAATAAAAAGATAAATTGTTTCTACGGATTCAATGCTGCATCTAAAAGGCAGTATATCCACTACAACTGATGTGCCAACCTGTCATTGCATTTTTAATGTGCATTTGTGAAGTATTCCATACCAAGACCTCAACATACTGTGATCTATCCATGATCCACTATAAAGTCTCAACTGTTTGGACTAAACTAAACTAATTCTCTTGAAGAAATTTCATTTCAACATCAACAGGGATGAACTCCCATCAAATTCAAGTAGGTCATAAAAATATAACCCATACTTTTTATAACATCCATTGCTCCCTTTTGAAACTCACTTTAACATCACAAAAATAATTACCCAATGGAATAATTTCCAAGTTCAGAGCTCTCCTCCATTTTTATGGTCGCCTGAGCATCTTGGGAGACCGGGGCACTGCAGCTCTGCCCTGCTGAATCAGGCTCCAGCTTAACTTTAAAAGACAATAGAATATTTTTTAAGAAGTTTGTTAGGCAAGTGAGAGCCAATGCTAGCCTACTGTTTCAGACAATCAGGAAAAGAAGCTAATTTTTCTGAAGGAGGGAAGCAGAACTTTTGAAGAGGAATCCTGGTCCCACAATAAAGTAACTGCAACTGTATGTGGATGAAAGGCAGGGGAAAATATTCCTCTAAAAGCTCCACATTTCAAAACCTATTATTTTGGATTGCTGAGACCTGCTGCTTTTTATGTATGAAAACTACATTAGCACTATCTCTGGATTCCTAAGTGAAAATACCATTATACTTTTAGAGATGATAGAAAATACTTCTTGATGACAACACCTGCACTGAATCCTGCACATGACTGTGCATCTATTGTGCAAATTACTGCTTGCATAACCCTACTGTAGTATAGCTAATAGTTAACAGGGCTGTGCAAAGCATTTGAAAAGGGCACTCCACTAAGTGCCAAGGTGCAAGCAAAGCAACTGTCTTAGCAGGCTTTCCCTGGCTATCTGGGCAAGTATGTATGCAGACACATTTGCTTCATTGGTGGTCCCAATGGAAACATTTGCAGAAGCATACGTGCACACACAACCAGGGAAACCTTTGAGGCAGCCACACCAAAACTTCTGGAGAATATGCTGCTTTGATGCTTCAAGAAATGGTACTCTGCTGATGCAAATGCACTTTGCAAAGTGCCTCTTCTGAATGCTTTGCACAATCCTATTGGCTAATTTTACAAAAATAACAACTATAATACATTTCTCACATACGTCATGAATAATAGCTAATCATACGGGCATTTCTAAATAATTAAGTTCATTCCCTACTCCAAGGTTTGATTATGACAATGAGCAATTCTACCTTTTGTAACAGTCACTTCAGGAGTACTTGGGACAACTACACTAGTTGTAGTTATGGGTGTAACAGCAGTTGCTTTGCTGGAAGAAAGCGACTGTATCACTGAAAGAGAAAAGGAACACTGGTAATGTAGACAGGTAGACATGATTCATCTTTAAGATATTTTTATTTTTGTTACTAAATTAGTTCAGTAATTTTCATCAGAGAATGACAGCAATTTTAACAATGACTTTTTGCAACAGCATTAGAAATTTTATTTGAGAAATTTAAAATCTGTTCCCTCTTTGAATAACATTTTTCCTGCTGAATTTTTTCTAAATAGTTAAAACCATATGCTCATCATTTTGCATAATCTGGGATGGTTTTAATATAGATATTACCGGACATTAAAATTGCAGGTGAGCGTGTGATGGTCATCAGTGTCAATAGGATGTGATATGCAGTGCATCAAATGTTGCACTCCATACATTTGAAGTCTGCAGTTCTTAGAACTGCCACCTATTAGAGCCAAAGGTTTGAAATTCTTTGCAGTGCAACAGATCCAAAAGGCAATAGAACAGAGAAGATTGTAATATTGAAAAGGATATTTAGGCAATGTTATCTTGCCAACTACATCCTACCTTTGTTCACAGGCATCAGTATAGTTTGGACTCCTCCAGAAGCAGTGCTTACACCAAGTTGTTTGAGTTGGCTGGGTACTGTCAAAACAGCCTGTTGTGGGCTGTTCTGATTGGAGTGGATCTTTAGCAACCCTACATTGGAAATGTATTAAAATGAATTATTTTTTCTTTCCACATAGAACAAAGATAAAAAGCAAGCTCTCCTATCTACATATCAGTATGGAGAACGAGGTCTACAACTAGGTCTCTTCCCTCTTACCAACACCAACTGGAACTGGCCCTAGAGGAGAACCACAAGATCATACGTCTCACTCCCAACACCCAAAATCAGTCCAGAACTGGTATCAAAGGCTACTGAGAGATCAAAGAGAGCCACCAGGGATGTACCACTTCATCCTGATCTTGCCAGATATCCAGATCTTACCTTGTGTGAGATGGGTGGCCAAATACATTTGATTGATAAATAAATAAGATAAATAAATAAATGAAGGCTGGGGACAAGATGAAAATGGTCCAACACTGGTGGATCCAGTGGTGACTTCTTGAGGAGGGTATGGACCACCATCTCTTTAAGAGCTGGCGGAACTACTCCCTCCCTTAAAGATGCCTTTACTACCACCTGGAGCTAACCACACATCATTTCCCAGAAGGCCCTGATCAACTAGGAGGGACATGGATCTAATATGCAGATAGCCATACTTAAAGTCCTAAAGAAGGTATCTGCTACTTCAGGGCCAACAGACTTAAATTCTTCCCAGATAACCAAGCCAGACCATGCCTTAGTCAACTTCAAAGCACCCACACAGCCAGAGTCCAACTCAGAATAGATCTGAGTGACTGTCTGGCAGATACATCAAACATAGTGGCCCTGCAGATGTTTCTCTGACCCCTCCCCACCCAGGAAGTGCCAGGTCACCTTAAAGAGCCAGCTATCTGTGGATGCAATAAGAGTGGAAAAATAATTATGTTTTGCTGCTCTTATTACCATGCAGTAAGCCTTAATGAAGGCTTTTAACTGTGCTCAATCTGTTTTCCTGTAGCAGTGCTGTAAGTATCTCTTGTACTGCTTAAACTCCCAGAGTTCCTCAGTAAACCAGTGGGGTCTCCAGGATCCACACTCCAAGAGAGTCAATCTTTAGTATTTAAGAGATTGCAGAATCTGATGGAACTGCATGAGCTTACTGATATTTGGGTAACAATGTGTCCAATGAATAAAAGGTTTTACATATTATTCAACTAGGCATGAGTCTCATTTAAGAATTGATTATATTTGGGTTTCCAAAATATTTTTGAATCAATTAACCTAAGTAGAGATTGCACCAGTATAAATTTCAGATCATACACCAGTGGTTTTTGCATTTAGTTTGGATAACTGCATCCCATTGA
Source organism: Python bivittatus (assembly GCF_059951505.1). NCBI lineage: Eukaryota > Metazoa > Chordata > Lepidosauria > Squamata > Pythonidae > Python > Python bivittatus. Next base: position 42,898,097 of record NW_028277125.1, on the reverse strand, counting down.
CTAATTTTGGTGTTTTGGTTCTAGATTACCTGATACTGCAGTTTTTGCAGATACTGGTGCTGGGGTGGTAACCCAAGAAGCAATGCTTACAACTGCAGAGGAACTTGTTTTATTAGGTGCAGCTGATGCTGCTTGCCCATGATTGGCAACAACCTGCTGTTGCTGTCCAGATGCCTTCACGACAGGGCCTGCAGATGAAGGGGAGCTAGAGCTTGCACTGTCTGCTTGCTGTGTTAAAAAGAACGGGGAGAGAGGAGAACACATTTTTCAGCTTAATGGTCCAAAAAAGAAAATAAAAGCAGAAAATATTCTAAACAAATTGCAAATTAATTATTCATAAACTATGTACATACAATATTTTTTAGTTGAGGGTTAAAAAAGCAAGGGGGAAGCAAGAGGAAAATGGATGCAGCCAAAGCAAACATTAGGCATGTCTATAAAAAATCTACTTTCTTAAACTATATCCCGTTTTCCCTGCATAAACTAATTCTATTTCTTCATCCCTTACAACCTCTTCCATTTTAAGTAATCTTATAATCACTACATTTAAATTTAACTCACTGACTGAAAAATTCCAGTAATAAAGCTAGAAAGGACTGAGACTTGGGGAGAAGAAGATACACGTGGCCTCCAGGATATAGATTGTTCACTTGTGTGTTGTACTTCTTGTGTGGAGTCTTTATTTCCATGGAAAATGATTGTTTGCTGACCCAACGAAGGATACAGCCTGGTGAAACAGCATCCCTCGGGAGACCCAGATGGCCCTGACCATGTTAGCCTTTTGTAAGGGTTTAAAGACCTGGCTGTTCCCCCAGGCAATGGGGATGGAAGGTTGAGCAAGCTCTACCAGTTGACTAGTTTTTATTGTTCTTTTCTCTATTATAGTAGGAATGGTTTCTACAACCTCAGAGTTATGTTACTGGAGTCACCTTGATGAGATGGTTGATTATATAAATAGTTTAAATAAATAAATTAATAAATTAGCCCTTCTCATGCCTGCTGATTCCCACTTGCAAATCAATCCTGATAACTATTTCTACTAGCTGCTCTTCTGTGTTTGGAATCTAGTTTGAAAAAAAAAATATAGCAAGTGAAAGCATTTTCAGGTGAAGAAGTAAGAACCCCTTGTCCTGCAGGTGATTTCTTTCTTGTATGTGCTTTATGCTGGGAATCTTGTAGAATCCCCAAAAATACAACTGGGCTTACAATACTATCTAAAGCCATGTTTATTAGAAATGTTCCTCTTCAATCCAATCCAGGAGTAAATGAAGAGACTGTTTATTATAATATATAGACATTAGAATATTTTAAATAATAATTCTATTCTATAGAACACTTATTTTCATAGTGCATTTTCAGTTTCAAGATTTTATAAATACATTGCTCTAATTTCTACTAGTAGCAGCCCTGCATTTCTGTCACAAGCCCATTTTAAAGACTGAAAAAGAAGCATTTTTTTCTTCCTTCTGACATAACATTTTTGCAGAGGTGAAGTGCCAGGACATAGTCTGAAGTCTTCTGATGCAACCATCTTGATAAAGCTATGCAGAACTAGTGCTGGTTATAGTCTGGATGAGAGCTTCTCTGGGAACCCACCAGACATTTTCTTGAGTACCATGATCAAAAAAAGGAGGCATTCAGTATAACAAAATACAAAAGCATTCTCCATAAGCATAGCATGAAGGCAAGTATGTCCAGCCTGAAAGGTCTCCTGTAAATGCTAACAATTTTTTTCACATAGCAGGTAGCAAGATGGTCCCTTAACATTTAAGTGACTTTGATTTCAAGGGAGTAAGAAATAGATTCTTCCCCTGTGTATCTCTGTATTGCATCTAAAGCCTGACACACAAATTAACCGATACTGGACCTCACCTGTGGAACACCATTTGATGCAAGTGTCACGGCTGAAGTTGTTGCTGCAGTGATCACCCCACCTGATACTCTCAGCACAGTGGTGCCAGGTTTTGAGAGCTGTGATGATGCTGGTAATGATTTCAGTGTATTATCTGATATTTTCATGAGTGAAGCTTGCCCACTGGAAGCTGCCTTTAAATTTGTAAATGAGTTAAAAAACAATATTTTTATAAAGCAAATACAACTAGAAGGGGACTAGAAAAGATACAAATGTTCATGATGTTTTAAACAAAATTTCAGTATATATATGGGTGTTTAAATCATTTAGCTACATCTTCTAGATTATAAAGATATTGTCAGGAACACAGATTTAAAGTTCGTGAAGAGTAAGTCAAAATTGTTATAAAAGGTTGAAAGATGCTGGTTTGTATCACTAGAGGTACTTTTCTGAATGCCACATAATATTAAATCAGAGGACAAAAGAAAAAAAACAGAGTTACACACATAAGTGCAAGGAGACATTCTAGGGCTGTGTTAAAACTGGACCCTCTCCTTTTGGGGCCAAAATAGAAATTATATAGCAAAAATATGTTAAGAATTGTTTTCATTTCAAATGAAAGGCAGATCCAAAAGATTAGAACCTGATCCAAGAGTTGGAAGGGACCTTGGGTGTCAATTCCCTACTCAGTGCAGGATCTATGAGCATTTCTGATAGATGATCCTCTATTCTGTGTTTGAAGACTTCCAGTGAAGAAGAATTACCTCTTCATTTTGCAGCCTGTTTCACTGTCTAACAGTTCATACAGTTAGGAAGTTCCTCCTAAAATCTAAATTGAACATACTTCCTTGTTCTTTTAATCCATTTGTTCTGGTCCTGCCCTCTGAGGCTGTAGAGAATAAATCTACTCCCTTTTCTATGTGACAGCTCTTCAGATATTTGAAAACAGAGTGAAGGTAGTAAGGCTTCTTAATTCAGCTTCTCCCAATCTGGGGTCCTTTAAATGTCTAGAACTACTACTCTCAAATATTCTAGTCACCACTCAGATTGGGGAAGGCTGAGTTAATCTTTTGCCCATCAGTCACTCTACTTCAAAATTTCCTTCCTCACATTCCTCTTCCACTAAGGGGCAACTTGAAAGGAACATTATTTTACTACTGAAAAGTTGCGTGAGAGGAAAAGGCTCAGCACTCCCTTCTCCCTTCCTCACTGTCCCATTGTTCAAACCATTGGCCTTTCATAGTTCATTTTCAAGCATTTTCATTTGAAAATGAAGGTGGGAGAGTTCCACACAAATCTGCTACATAAATATCTTATGGAGAACACCAATCTTTTAGGGATAGGTGGAGATTTTTAATAATAGTAACAACAATAATAAACAAAACAAAACCAACACAACTTTTCAGATGTTTTCATTCTGTTTCTTAAGATCTGCCTCTTACCCAACAGAAGAATATATTAAAATCAGCCATTAAGGCATACAGATTAATATTTATACAGCACTGGTTTGTGTGATGCCTTATCAACTGCAAGAGGACATCTCAATCCAATATTTGAAACATGAGAAATACGGGAAGGGGAGGCAAAGATAAACTAGGAAGCAACTGGGAATTGTTTTGGTTCCTTTGGTTTAGGTTCAGTTGCAGGCTGAGTAACAATAGCTTATGGAATCTAGGAGATTCACAGAAAAGTGTACTTTGGTAGCCATTTGAATGACAAAAAAAAAGGAAAAGGATATACTCTTTTGAGAAAGAAGGATGGGCAGCTGGACATGGTGAATCTAAAGAAGCACAGATTGTAAACTGGGATTTATTGGGATATAAGAGCAAAAGGGTACAGGGAAGAAATACAGGATCATAGATGGCTTTGAAGTTAAAGTCATGGTGCTTACATTGGATCAGAAAATTGATAGGAAACCAGTACAGAAGTTTAAGGAAGAGCCTCATGTGATCAGCATATGAATGATTTTGGTAATGCCCAATGCAATTTTTAAATTATTTTATTGATCAGGCCTCTTAAAGATACCCAATGCCTTACCATAAAATACAGAAGTGACTTGCTACAGAATGCAATGGAATGCACTTTGCATTCCCTTAAGTCCAAAGTCCTTGGGGTATCTAGAACAACTAGTATCTAAATCTAAGCCCCACAGTTACCTGTGCAAATAAGGTGGCAGTTTTATGTCCAGTTATTACTTTCAGTGCTTGATGTCCTTGGGAAGATGATGTTCCAGCACTTGTGTTACCTTGGATAACAGTTCCTGACGTCATCTGCTTTGCTGAAGTCTGGTGAGGTGGCTGGCCAACTAAAAAAGTGCCCTGCACCAAAAAAACAAATGGCTACATTGAAGATGTAGTTAATAATAGCCATCATGCTTTAAATTTTGAACTCCTAAACTGTTTTACTCTTCTAGTTCCACTTATAATTAGTCAGGGTCATAACACAATACCCACTTTCAAACAGTATCTATCAGAGTCTATTGTAAAAACTTAAGAAATTATCCCAGTAGTCAACACAGCAAAAATCTACATCCTCAAATCACTTAGACAAATGATTGCTACTATATACTAACAATTGTACAAAAGAGTACTGATTCAGCTTCCATAGTAACTGTCGGGCCTCTGCCTCCCTTTTTTAAAATGTTCAGATCCTTTTAATTTTAAATGGAGAGCCAGAAGGCTATAAAACATCAGCCCCCAGTCTCAACTTTATTTCCATGAATGCCTCTGGGCTCCCTTGAAAAGAAAAATAGTGGGTGGTTGTAGGCAGCATTTAGGGAGTGCATCTGCTTTCCCTGAAAAAGATAATCATAAGCTGGGGAAGTAGTAGGAAGCATCTTCATCAGTTTGTCTTCTGGTTGGGGATGCCCACTGTAAGTCATCACTGTGCAAATGAGGATAATGTGAACAATAGAAGAGATATTTCTAGAGACCAGGTCCTAGTTAGCCAATTCCCATCACTGTTTTTTTTAAACCTGAACTAGAGTATATTCTTATCCAGCCTTCCCCAAGCATTGCACTACCTCAGCCTTCTCCAGCCAACTTATATAGGTATGATGTAAACTATAGTTCAGCACATTGGAAGGATATTGATCCAGTGCCACTTATGGTTATCTAATGTTTGTATTAACAAGATCTCTCTTTCTCTCTCTGTATGTTTATTTGTATTATGGACTAACCTGTGGAGTTTGTTTGAGGATATAGGATGTGTAGGTGAGATGCTGAGATACACCACTGCTTGCACCCTGGGTTCCGCCACTTGCCGAAGAGCCTAACTGCTGATCTGGAACACCCAACGAGACAGCCAGTTATAAGTACCATGCAACCAAATCCTAGTTATTTCAGCTAAACTATCAGATTCCCCACTAGGCACAGCAACATATCTACTCTCTAGAAACTCAATCCCAAATTCAGTAATTAGCTAACAGCAGAAGCTACACAGACTCAACATGGATAGCTATGAAGCTTCAAGTCCATCCATCCATCCATCCATCCATCCATCCATCCATCCATCCATCCATCCATCCATCTCCTTCCCTCCCTCCATCCCTCCCTGAGAGTCATAGACATCAAGTCCATGTTTACATAACATTTCTATCTGACCTGAGAATTGCTGATTCCCACCTTGCTAGCAGAAGCCCTTCCTTGTGCTTTTATAAAGCATTTTTAATACAGCTATCTTTCAGAGAATGTAGTCTGGCTAGAGAAAGCATAATTTTTTTTTTTGTAATACTCAGTTACATGTCACCATGTTACTTTTCTTCTGTGTAATACTAACTCGCATTATTTGTGGCCCGCAAAATAGCTCCTTGAGGTATAAGTAGCAGTTTTCCTTTCCCAGATGGGTTCTTGCTATTTGTAGTAAGGTACAATTTTGTGCCAGGAGGTAGGTTTGCCAAATTGGCTAAATTAGTGGCTGGTAATTGCAATGTTGCCATTACTGGAAGAAAAAGAAGAAACACAAAGAATTTTATCAAGGTTTTCAGAGACCACCCTCTTGCAATAAACACATTAAGTCCCAGAGCAGTATTATTCCAAAACTGCTTCCAACTTGTTTCAACTTGACTACAGCTATGCAATGTTTATGTTTGGATTCTTTTAGCTTTTTATTATTGGATTTTATTCAATTTTGTATTTATTAGAATGAAAATTGAGTTTTGGTGAAAAAAAAATGAAAGGTGATATATACTCACTAGGGATATGAAAGTTATACCCTGTTTGTGGAGAAATTTCAGTCCCTAATTAGATGCAGAAAAATGAGAGTCCAGGACATAATTCAATATAGCGCATACAGAGGAAAGGCTTTAAGATGGGTTGTAGATGATAGGGAAAGGATACATTTCAAGGCATTTCCTTGTGCAAACAGAAAACTTAGGAAAGTGGAATGAAAATAAGCAGAATTGACTGAAGATGAGGAAAGTTACAAAAAGAAAGACTAAATGAAATTATACAAGAAAGAGCAATATGTTTGCTCCAATATAGATGGAAGAGAGACCAAAAACTGAACAGTTTATTATGGGAGTTGGTATTCAATATATCTGGAGAACTTAAATTGGATGTGGCCTGTAATTTTATGATGCAAAGCTCACCAAAGTATTCAAGAAGTTAATTTATTGGTGTAATTAATTAATGAGCTCATTAGTTATCCAGATAGCTGGCCTACCTTGGTTGATTTCAAAAAGCTAGGGTCACTACCTGATTAGTACTTTGATGGGAGATTAACAGGACATTCAGGGTTATAGGCTAGACTAGGAAGTTGAAAAAACATCCTAGAAGAAAGCAATGGCAAACCACTTGTACATTTTTGCCAAGAAAACTACATGGATTTATCTATCAAATCCCCAGGAGTTGAGCTTAACTTGAAGGAGACTTTTTAAAACTCATTAGTTAGTTCCATAACATCATATCCGAAATTGCAAAATGTAAACTCATTTTACCTGAACCTTGGGATCCAGTTTTTGGAACTCCTGTTGATGGAACCTGAGCTTTTGTTAAAGTTTGCACAGGCTGAGCAACAATGGTTCCTCCTCCCCCACTCACAATAGCTTTGGCGACTCCTTGGGTTACAACTTGTTTTCCACCAACTGCCCTTGTGACCGAAGGGCTTGATTTTGCCACTAGTATTTGCCCTCCACCAAGGGCCACAGCTTGCTTGACCGATGGTGGTAAAGCAGACCCAACTGGTACACTAACAATCTGCAGAGGGGAAAAAATAAAAATACACACAACATAAACATACACACAGAGCTTACTGTAACACCAACCTGAATAAAAGCAATATTCAGTCACAGAAGTTGGATCTGAATTGGAAATTGTGTGGAACTGAAGCAAAACCACTCATTCCGGATGATTATGCCTATTTAGAAAAGAACTCTCTGGTCCCAGTTATGCACTAATTCTATTGCTCAGATACAGTGGGGCAAAAAAGTATTTAGTCAGCCATCAATTGTGCAAGTTCTCCCACTTAAAAAGATGAGAGAGGCCTGTAATTTTCATCATAGGTATACCTCAACTATGAGAGACAAAATGGGAAAAAAAATCCAGAAAATCACATTGTCTGATGTTTAATGAATTTATTTGCAAATCATGGTGGAAAATAAGTATTTGGTCAATATCAAAAGTTCATCTCAATACTTTGTTATATATCCTTTGTTGGCAATGACAGAGGTCAAACGTTTTCTGTAAGTCTTCACAAGGTTTTCACACACTGTTGCTGGTATTTTGGCCCATTCCTCCATGCAGATCTCCTCTAGAGCAGTGATGTTTTGGGGCTGTCGCTGGGCAACACGGACTTTCAACTCCCTCCAAAGGTTTTCCATGGGGTTGAGATCTGGAGACTGGCTAGGCCACTCCAGGACCTTGAAATGCTTCTTACGAAGCCACTCCTTCGTTGCCCGGGCAGTGTGTTTGGGATCATTGTCATGCTGAAAGACTCAGCCACGTTTCATCTTCAATGCCCTTGCTGATGGAAGGAGGTGTTCACTCAAAATCTCACGATACATGGCCCCATTCATTCTTTCCTTTACACAGATCAGTCGTCCTGGTCCCTTTGCAGAAAAACAGCCCCAAAGCATGATGTTTCCACCCCCATGCTTCACAGTAGGTATGGTGTTCTTTGGATGCAACTCAGCATTCTCTCTCCTCCAAACACGATGAGTTGAGTTTAGACCAAAACATTCTACTTTGGTTTCATCTGACCATATGACATTCTCCCAATCCTCTTCTGGATCATCCAAATGCTCTCTAGCAAACTTCAGATGGGCCCAGACATCTACTGGCTTAAGCAGGGGGACACATCTGGCACTGCAGGATTTGAGTCCCTGGCGGCGTAGTGTGTTACTGATGGTAGCCTTTGTTACTTTGGTCCCAGCTCTCTGCAGGTCATTCACGAGGTCCCCCTGTGTGGTTCTGGGATTTTTGCTCACCGTTCTTGTGATCATTTTGACCCCACAGGGTGAGATCTTGCATGGAGCCCCAGATCGAGGGAGATTATCAGTGGTCTTGTATGTCTTCCATTTTCTAATTATTGCTCCCACAGTTGATTTCTTCACATCAAGCTGCTTGCCTATTGCAGATTCAGTCTTCCCAGCCTGGTACAGGTCTACAATTTTGTTTCTGATGTCCTTCAACAGCTCTTTGGTCTTGGCCATAGTGGAGTTTGGAGTGTGACTGTTTGAGGTTGTGGACAGGTGTCTTTTATACTGATAACAAGGTCAAACAGGTGCCATTACTACAGGTAACAAGTGGAGGACAGAGGAGCCTCTTAAAGAAGTAGTTACAGGTCTGTGAGAGCCAGACATCTTGCTTGTTTGTAGGTGACCAAATACTTATTTTCCACCATGATTTGCAAATAAATTCTTTACAAATCAGACAATGTGATTTTCTGGATTTTTTTTCTCATTTTGTCTCTCATAGTTGAGGTATACCTATGATGAAAATTACAGGCCTCTCTCATCTTTTTAAGTGGGAGAACTTGCACAATTGGTGGCTGTCTAAATATTTTTTTGCCCCACTGTAACTAGCAGCCCCAAACAGTTAACAACTTCTAAAAAAATAGAAGGTCTTTGCAGATTGTTTAGATAAAAAAAGGACAATTGAATTATTTATGCATTTCTATATTGTATATCATATTTATTCTGGAGCAATTCATTTTAATGCTTTTATTAAAATATTATTATTATTATTAATAATAATAATATACAATTACTGAAAAAAAGTAAAAACAATTAAAATAATCCAATACAATATAGCAAAATGCTTGATGATTCCTTCCAATATTTAAAATACATGTAATTTTCCTCATTAGAATGAGTTTAATAAAAATGTTGTGAGATCAGAAATATCTTAATTCAGCATGTAAAAGATAAAAGAGACACCAGTGAGTGTCTTTGGGGACTAAGCTCCGTAACTGATGAAAAAGCTGTCTCCTTTGCCACTACCAACTTGATCTCAGTTGATGCTGATATTCCATGAAGCCTTTTAATGGAAAATCTCAATTCTGGGAAGGTGGGTTTGTGAAAATATAGCCCTTAAGATAAATAGCTTTCAAGTTATTTTGAAGATAGAAAGATCACCATGAAAAGATTAGGGGACTAACCAGAAACCAGTGCATATCTCTCAGAACTGGTGAGACCATGTGTTAATATCTAGCTTCCTAGGACTGTGCAAGCCCAAGAAAAGATGTAGCTTCTTTAATGAAGTTCTAACAACTACATGATACACGTGAAAGAACGTAAGCAAGGAAAGGAGAAAAGAGAAAACATTACTCAAAGAAAAACAATTTGGAATTAAAGATGGGCCTGGTATATCAAACAGTTGAAGACCCTGATAAAGAAGTAATATGGAATTTTTTTCCTCAAATTGATAATGGTATAATCTGAACAACAAAATATATATGTATTTCAGAGGTATTCCTATCCATTTGAAGCTTATGGTACTACTTAGCTATGTCAAAAGAACAAGAGCATGGAGTAAAGCAACGGAGCTATAGCTAATACAAAACTGCTAGTGAAAAGGAAGCAAAAATCTAGCACCTTTGATGAAGTGGATCCCTCTCCTGCGCTCACCATCTGTTTCTGGGGTGACAAGGCAATCACATGGCTCCCTTTCACAGTCACGTATTGCTGCAGCGAGGTCCGGGAGGCCGCTCCAGTTGATGCCACTGGAGAATGTTGGGGCAGTTCCCCAGGCTCTTGCTTTATTATCACCTTCAAATAAATCAAATGGAAATTAAGATTTTGTGGAGCAATCCTTACTTTTCAAACGAGGGGTTAAGGAGCAGTCTGGTGCTCTCTACTGTAATGCTCATAGGAAGCTCTACAGATCTATTTCCCACCAGCAAGAGAATCTCCCAAAATGGGTGCAGCTTTGGATCTACTGGATCCTTGGTCTCTTCATTTACTGTGAGATTCCAGGATCAGTTCATCTTCTACGTTGGCCTAGAGGTGATAAAACTAATCCCCTCCTCCAACTGGAGCATAACGGAATAATAGCAAGAAAAGAGGAAATCTGTTCAAACATCAGAGTTGTTGAATTGGCTGACATAACTCAATTTCCCATTTAAAACTTCACTCTCTTCTTTTGTAAGAAATCAAGTGGCTGCCTGATTCAACACAAATTCAGCATTTTTTTCCTCTATTTTTTATTGTGAAAAGAAACAGCATGACTTATAAAACAGATGTCATTTTTTTAGCAGGCACAACAGTGATCATTCTGTTCTCTTGCTGCCTCTTAATGCTGTATGATATTTTTTAAAAATAACTTTATTAGGATTTTAAACAAGAAAGATAAAAACTAACAAAAACGAATATTTAGAATAACGAAAAGAAAGACGTAAAGATAGAAAGAGAAAACAAAGCCAAAAGTGCAGGAAAAAAGAAAAAGAAAAAGTAACTTCTAATTTTCTTTTATGGCAATTATAAGTGTAAATGTAAATTAACCTCTTACTTTATGGTTATGACATGGTTTTCATTTTTTTATAATTTATTTTTTTTTCTAATCATCAAAACCATATATCAAAAGTTCATTTTTTTCTATTTCATGCAAAAAGTCAGTAAGTGGTTTCCAGTCAGTGTTAAACATAGTTAATGTCTCTTCTCTGATCAAAGCAACTTTTGAGAGAAGTAACAATACCTAAGGTATTGGTTTAAAAAGATCCAGAGTATCCTGTTTTATAAAGAAGTGAGTGTCACACCGAAGCAATATAGCAATGAAAGAGAGAGCACCTCTCAGGATTGGCCAGAAAAGCTGGTAAAAAATATGAACCCCCACAAAAGTTGTTAGAATACATACTAAAGTGTTAATATCTTCCCTGACAAATGGTCCATCACCTACAACTGAAAAAAAGTATTTTTTTTCTCAAATTATTTTTACCTCCTACACATCACAGAAGTTGTGATATAAAATTAACATTGCTTTTCATTACTTGAATGACTCCACCAAATGTAGAAGAGTCTCTTTTCTGTGCTACTGTTTTGCTTGCAAATTTCCCTTAGGCCTCTGGTTGGCTTTAGGAAGAATCCGGCTTCCTATAACAAGATTATTGTTATAATAATGTTCTTATTGTTATGCCTGGCTCTCAGAATAAATTCACTGACCTAGTCAACGAAGGTACCAGTGGTCTGTAATAAATGTAGAATTTATCTGGATATAACCTCTTCAAAACAATATTCATATATGCAGTTATGTTTACAAATGCTTCCGCCAGTGTACCTGAAAATATACTGTGAGAAAGCAAAGGGAGAAAGCAATGAAGGAAAAAACCCACCATTGTCTGGATTTAGAAAGGGACAGGAAATGGCGTACATTTGCATGAAATGCCAGAACCCCAAGGAACAAGGAACAAGAAAGCCTGTCTAGCAACAAAATCAGAATGCTTTATGGCAACCCACTTGGTGAAACAGAACTGCACCATGCACAGTAAAGAGAACAATACCTTTGTAAATGTCCCGGGTGCTCCTGTCACAGATTTAGGGCTTTGTACCTTGGAGTGACTCCCAATTGGACAAAGAGGAGGCATGGCTGCAAAGAGCGAGTCCTCTTGCTAGAATGAATATACACAGAACATTGTTAAGCTAACTATGCAGCCATATCTTTTTTAAGCATCAGATTTAGTTTCAAACAATAGACATATCTATGGTAAAAAACGTACCATCTAACTTTCATTTAGGGTCCAGAGAACAGTAAAACAGGAGATTGCAATCATTTTCAAGCTGATGGATATTCTTGGCTATTAAGTAGCCTTCTGTTAGTTAGGTTATAAAAAACTTAAAGGTAACTGTTAATTGATGAAATATAATATATATTTTTTATCTCCTGTGAAAGTGAAAATGACAATTGGAGAGGCACCAGGAGCTTTACTGAAGACTTTTGTGGGTATGTGTGGGACTCTTGAACCTCAAGTTGTATGCTTTTGTCATAAAGGAATATAATGAACTGCATTAGTTTTAACTTATGTTAATCTTCTGTTAAATACAGGTAATCCCTTTGTTTTCAATTATAGTAAAATGCTCACTGCACTGAACTGATCTAGTTTAGGATGATTAATTGTTGGAAGGCAATGGTAAACAATCAGACTAGCAGGCGACTACACTGTTATTATGTACTTTTCCTTCACTGGAAAAAGGTTTTTTGACTCCTGCTTTACATAGTAAGCACACCTACATGTCAAAAGTTGAGTGGGTGGAAATAAACTTCTATTATACTTTTAACGTTATAAGGAACACAGCAGGGAAATTGAATATTACCTTTTCTTAAGGCAAACTAGTTACAAATATTTTTGTACTTTACTAAGACGTGATAAAACCTACTGTTCAACAGCACCTGATTCTTCTAGAAATGTATCACCCTGAAATGCTGTTGACATTTATTTGAAACTATCCAGCTCAGTCTCTTGAAGACTTCTTCCCCAGTCCTGAAGTAGCAACACCATTCTTCCTAGAAATTAATTGCTCCCACTACTGGCGAGATTCCCAGTCTGCACTTGTTCTTTGGGTTGCCTTGTATTCCACATGTTAACACTGGTTTGACAAGGGTAGCTATTAAACTGTCAACCTTTCTGCTTGCAAAACAAGTGCCAAACAAGCGCTGTCATATAAATGACACAACTTCTGATTTTGCAGAAGATATCACACTGAATTAAGGTTAGATACCCATCATGCTATTCCCTTTCAGGGTAAACAATACCTTGTGCAAAGCACAGAGAAGGAATACTATGGTTGCAAAAGAGAATATGAGGAGATAAGAGAAAAGAAAGGAAAACCTAACAAAATCTAGTCTATACCAACCCCACTCACTTTATTTCTCCATACCTTTTTATCCTTGCAAACCATCCTTGTTTCCACCACATCCATCCATTGATTCATACATTATCTTTTGTTCCTTAAATTTTTGCCTCTTTTTCATGATCTCATCAACCACAAATTTCTTGGTTTCCCCCTTTTTCTCCACCTATTTACTTTTTCTTCCTGTATTTGTTTTGCAAGTCAGTTCTCTTTAATTCTGTCTATGCTACTGAACAATCTCAATGAACTTCTTTTGTACTGGTTAGTTACTTTCATATTCAGTCTGTATTCATTCAACATCCATTTTTAATCCTATCTCTTTTTGTTTCATCACCAATACGTC